>NC_083641.1:9108111-9318541 GCF_963576545.1 Limanda limanda
AGCAGCTCCTCACATGACACACCCTCTCATCTGACTCCTCGTCTCGAATGATTGAGAAATCTACTTTTGAATGGGGTTGAAGCAGGTAAAATCTCGTGCATCTTTGCTTCTGCTGTGCAGAAACCTCAGGGAACAAGGTGTGTTTGCAGGGTGAGCGGATGTTTTTCCAAGGCAGATATGGGGCATGCCATTACCCACCCTTCCTGGCCCTGGTGATGATAATCACGCAGCTTGTTTGGCTTCTACTGTCTCATGATAGAAGCCAAAGTCTACCAAATAAACACTTGAGGTGATAAAGGGCGGATGGCTGATTCACACGTGGGACACGTGTCAGGCTCTAAAAGGACTGTTACACTGAGTGTACAGTGTACACAATCAGGAAGACTGTGGTAACATTCAAACAGTCCTGTTATTCTGCAGCATAGAACTGGAAGCACACAGATGCTCACTGCTGTGTTGACATGACATACACCACACAAAATTCTACAACCTTTTCAAACATGGTTGATTTTGCCAGAGCTAAACAAACTAAAACCCTTCTATGTGGAAAACCAAAGTGATGAAGGCCTCAGTTTGCTTTATACAAAGTGCGCACTAGATCGTCTAACAGCTTCTTACAGCTCCATTTCTTGTAACTTTCTGAAACATACATTCTGGGCAGAGATATAGAGGTACACTTTTTGTGTACAAGTGCATCACCAATAATGCCCTAAAGGAGAAATAAAGTGTGTGTGTGTGGTTCATTGCATCTTCTCTACGACAGAAGACTTTCTGCTCTTTGAGCGTTGCCATGTGGAACAGATTAAACATTTGTGCGTTTATATGTGGTTGGAACAGTGATTTTTGACCTAATTTGTGGAAGAATAAATAGTGAGTCTGAAGTACCTGATACAGTACAAATGATTGACACAATGTATGTCATGTAGATTCCTGCAGCCTCATAGATGAGGGAAGTATGGTTTTGTTTTTGGAGCAGAGATGAACAGTGTTCCATGAGAGGACATGCGCCAACTGGACAAGAATGCAGACAGTGGCCCCCTCCAATACTACAAACCAGCGTTTGTCTTCCCTTTGCAGACTCTGTTGCTACAAAGCTGGAAAAACAACAACAAAGTGAAACCACGTCACACAGCAGCTTCTCACATTTTTGGTGCATACTAAGATCATTCCTGCAGATGTGGATCTCTCCCATTGGAATAAGCTTGTAATCAGAGTAACACCTCATCTGAGATCACTTGAGTTGTTTGTTGTTCATTCCCACGTCAACATTCTGGAACAAAGATTAAGTGTGATCAGTACAAATACTCAGACAATTTGAAAGTCTTATAAACTGCTGTTGGCTTCTATGACATCTGTTAATCATGCTCTCAGACCACTGCAGTTTACTCCCTCCTGCATAACGAAAACAAGCTTGCTACACGTTAGCATATGTCCTGTAAAGGTTTCCGGCCAAATGCTGCTGTCAGAATCCTTCCTGGCCCTGTTTTGGAACACATTATGCAGTTTTCAATCCAACGTAATGGGATCACCCTTTAAATACCCTTTAGAACAGCTCCACTAACAGGATGTGTGACCCGTTCTTCAGCCATCTCCCTGATCAACTTGGCTGTGCTGCGTTAAGTAGACACCTGATTTGATGGTCTGGCTTTGGCAGATCGTCACAGCCTAAGCTCAGAGGGGATGAGGCACAAATCACCTGCTAAGACTCTTTGGAGTCGGGCTGAGGACCTAAATCCTTAAGTTTACCTTTTCTTACCTGTGCTTAGTCCTCTTACTGTTGGCTCACTTTGCAGGACACAGGCCACTCGGCCTTTCCAGGACACAACCCTGGCCCAGTAATCCAACACCTGCTGTAAGGGCACCTGGTGTCCACATTTACTTTTGTTGTATGGCAAGGGCAAAGCTGGCTTTTACACCTCAGGTACTTGACCCAAGAGACCCAAGAGTTTTTTCGACATCTATTGCACTTCTGTTTGTCCTGGGAGAGATCCCTCACATGAGACCCTCTCTGAGGTTTCTACAGTTGTTCCCCTGTTGAAAGGAGTTTTTTTTTCTTCACTATTGTCAAGACTAAATGGAAAATGATGTCACTGACTGTGGAGCCAATATGACGCAAATTGTGATTAGTAGTTATGGGCTTTACAAATAGAATTTGATTGATCTATAATTGATTGATTTTGGTTTTAACGATACCCTTTTGTCCTGTTCTATAGAAAGTTTTTTGAAAGGCCAAGTTAATCTCTGAATTATTTTCTTTCAAAGGATTTCATTTGAACAATATTGCTATTATTGTGTAGTTAAATTTCACAATATCAGTGTTTGTGGCCTCACCTATAATTTTGTGACAGAATCCTTCTGTTCAGTGTCGTAGAACACTGTGATGTTTTCATTACAAGCAAAATCTAAACTTCAATGAGCTTAGAGTGGCTTGAACCCAGCCTGGTGGAGGTTTGACCTGACAGGGTGGTAGTGGCAGAGCTGGGTATTTGTACAGGTGTCAAATCCAAGATGGGATTCAGCTGCTGGGGCTCGGCTGTGACAACAGAACACCTGTCTCCACTCTCCTCTCAGAGAATCCCACTCACACAGACACAGGGAGGGAGAGGGAGAGAGTGAGGGAGGGTGCAGGCCGGGCAGAAGTGAAGGGTGTGACAACCTGATGAGATCTGAGGGGAATTGATATTATGCACTTAGTGCTCATGCTCGTGCTTGTGTCAGAATTCAAATAGATATAGATGTGCTGGGTTAGAGTGAGATTGAAATCGACAGCATATCAAATTATTGTTAATTCAATAGAGGTATTTGTCAGTTTTGTCATTTGAGTGTGTTGTGGTCTGCTAACTGTGTTTTACTGTTTTTCTTCCACTGACTTCACTGTCTCTCACAAGAGCTTTGGATGGCAAATAGGATTAGAAGGCAATTAAAAAGAAAGAGAAGACATTAATTCAGTCTCACTGTAAATGTGTTTATATTTTATTTTTACTAGGGAACAGGCTGCGTCAATTGTGGTTACCACGTGAAATTAAATTAACAATTTATTACAGAGCACATGTAAGAATACAGGCATCGAGGCAAGTGCTTTACAGAGAGAAATTATATTACATTTCTTAAATTAAATGTCGCCTGAGATAATCAGGTCACCACAACCAGTGACATCTGTAAAATCTCTATTTCTTAGAGATTTCCCCAGATTTTCTGAAATTTTTGTGTTGATTTCTTATTTGATTTATATACATTTTTGACGTTTTATTGCATTTGGTGTGAAAATTCTTGTCTCTCAACAAACCTGTAACTGGTTATATTTGTTTTATTTGCCTATCAATGTGAAAAGAAATAGTTATGATGTTTTGAAGTTGTTGGCTTGTTTGAGGCACTGAATAGCCCTGGTTTAGTATAGTGTTCAGAGAAAGATTGTTATTGTTATTGTAAAACATTTAAAAAACACCAAATATTAAAAACATTAGCAAATAAAATATATTTACCAAAATGTATTTAAAAATTCAGTTCCCTATTTTACTGATCTGTGTCTTAATGGTGATATAAAACAGTCAAGCCCTGATATACTTGCACAATGTCTGAGGCACTCCAAGACAATGGCATGTTCAACTGAACTAAGACATAGTTTCCAGAGTCCAGTGACAATAGTAAATCATTTGTTTCTCTCAGCAGTTGTGAGAGGACAACTTTTTTCCAGGACCTAAGATAATAATTTTTCATTGGCCAAAAGTTGGTAAGTACAGCTCCAAGAGTGGAGCAAAGTTTTTTTTTTAAATTATTGGTGGAATTTTAGCTTGCTTGAGGATAAATGTGACAAAGTCTATATGGGACAAAATACTGGCTTCAACTGTATCAAATATGATTCTATGTCCAGCGTGTAGTCTCGTGTCTGTGGGAAATTTACAAAAATAATAAATAACAAAAAATAAATAAATATTTTTATTATTTATCTATTTCAGTCTAGACAATAAGATATTTCTGAAACGGTCATTGGATGCCTGTTCACGTTCAATAGTTTATTTCCTCTTTATCTGTAAGTTTCCTGATCTTAAAGGGAGCTGAAGAGACAAAGGATGCCTGCATGTGGCATTAAACACTTAGCAGCTTGGAAGTGGTAGGCGTAGTACGGCAGGCATGAATTCCAGGTAGTGGCGATTTAGGAGCATGCCAGAGGAGCAAGGGGCAAAGACAGTGCGTCACTGATCTGATAAATGAATGCCACTACCGAGATCCTGGATAGGCACACTTAATGCTTGAACTTGATCGAGAGTACGGCCATAGGCATGCTGAGGTTAGGGTTCAGGTTAACCCTAACGTAGGACGGAGGGAGTCAATGAGATGCAAGGTTGTGTTTTGTTTGATCCAATCATGGGCTCTGCACAGATCGTGCAAAATGATGAACTTAGCTGTCTTATGCCTCTCACCCAGCCTTCCTTTAGGTACTTAATCACCTTCAGCAGGATTGGTCCTCCTGCGGCTAACCTGCCCGTCAGCAGCATGTGATCCCTGATAAACCGAACTAAATACTTGATCCGGACCAGGCCGACAGCTAAGGATGAAGCTCTAAGGAGCCAGCTCAGAGCATTGTGATTACAGACTTAGTGGAGGACAAACATCTTAGAAGGATATATGTGACCGCTGTGCCCTGTGAATCCCACCTGTACTTGGCCTGGCCTAGCCTGGCTTGGCATGGATTATTGCCAAAATGACTCCTCTTAATGTGTGCCTTTTGGCACGGGTGCCATTGCTGGGTGATTTCTCTCTCATGTGCTGTGATAGTAAGACAATGTTTTTCATTAGTGTGACAATGTACAATATTGGTAAATAAAAACAACTTTGAATGTATTTTGCAAACACAAGGTTTATGAGAGTAGTGTAACCAATTGTCACATCAATGAAAGCACAAAGAGGAAAAGTCAATAAATAAAACAATACACAGTGATCAATAAAACATTGTGAACATCACACAATAGAATGACGAGAGATTTAGATTCTCAAAAGAAAAAACGTTCATAAAGTTCCATTATTTTGATATTAACAAAAACAAAATTCTTATTATTTTATACTGGTGTCGGAATTCTCCATGACAAATAAAGCCAAGCCAAACGTATCTATGTGGAAAAATACTGGTGTCAGTGTGAAATAAAAATAATAGAATAAAACATTTTTTTAAAAGGGGTGGGGGTTGTGGTTAAGCAGCCAATGGGTAATGATCTGATGTTACCTCTGTTTTCTATTATGTTCACCATCAAATGAACGCCAATGCAAAGTGGCAGGGACATCCACAAGTCCTGTCGTATGTAAATTTCACACATAATGACATTTTTCATGGTCCAATTTTTTCTAACCAAAGTTCTTTTATAAATACTGTGACATTCTGACATACCCACACAAATGCAGATGCTCCACCCCTTGATATTCGAGAGGAGTGAAAACCATCCCTCTATGATATAACACATTTCATCCAGTAGAGGGTAGAGGTACTCCAAGAGGATATCCTCCTTCTTCCAGCCTCATTGTCTCATGGCGCTCAACGACCGTGGAATCCCACGTCTCCGCAGCCTGTCTGTACAGTGTGTGCACTGCTTCCTCCCAAGAGCTCAGCAGCACTCACTGTTTCCCTTTGTGCACCTCTCCAGGATTTTTCCTCCTTTCAACAGTTGGTGCTGTAAAAACAGAGCCGCGTAAAGCAAAGGAGCTTCTCTGTGTGTAGCTGTGGGTGAACACAATATCATAATCATAATACTTCTCAGGACTTGTGTGTAAGCCTCAGGAAGTTTCCTTAACTTTGCTGAGTTTGTTAACCAGGGGCATGTTCTTTGAATAGACCCACTAAGCCGCGATGAATCTGGTCGGAGTGGGGGTGGAGGGATTTGGGTCTTTGTTTCGTGGTGCTTGCCTAGAAAGCCAGACATCAAATAGGCTCCAGCCAGAGGTGAAAGAGGGCTGAGCGGGTTAAAGGAAATAATTAGGGAACCAAAGGGTGCGTCTCAGAGCTTGCTTAGCTGACGGCGAGGCAGGTGTGTTACTGAGAAACAGTTTGCTCATGGCTAATTATCTGCCTTAATCATATGTGAAGGGTGTTTTCGTGAAGTTTTCTATTATTAGCATGTAGCATGTCGGCCGCCTCACTTCCCTCTGTTGTTTCTAGCTGAGGATGGAGCATGAAGACCAGAGGAGAGGGCAGAAAGAAGCTGAATCCTTCAGTTTCACGTATTCAGAATCAGCTCCTGACCGTGCATTAGCATTATGTTTGTGTGACTCATTAGGACCCTCAATGTCAACACTACATTTTTGTGCCATTGTTATAACAATGGCACATAACCTTGCTATACAAGGAATATGCATTATTTCTTGTTGCATGCAGTCAATTCAATAACTTGTTTAAATTATTTGAAGAAGACCACATCTGATACAAGAACAAATTATCTGGTTGTTAGATATTTACCCATTTATTACTCGTTTACTTCCAAAAGGTGACCTGGATCGCCTGTAACGTGGCAAACAGGAAATAACAGGATCCGTGAACATCAGCCAAAGAAGAGGCCTGATCAGGAAGCAGAAAGCTGTTGAGCCTAATTGTTCAGTTTTATATGTTGAACATTCATAGCAGTGTTAACAACAGTCACAGAGACACTTTATTTACAGACTTATTAAAACCATGTGATATTCTGGGGGGTCACCAGTTACAAACCTCTGTGCACTCGTTGTTCAAAGCCACAGAACGTATAGATTCCGATTTTCAAAACATCCATTTATAAATGTTGAACTCATTTTAGTGCATGTTACTTACAGCTAGGGTCGGTAAGCCTGGACAAGACCGAAAGAGCAGGTTCCCCTCCCATCGGCCCTTTGTCGAAGCTGCGTTCTCAAAACACATGAACGTGCACTGACTAATAACTGCTAGAAGTTGACTTTTCCACACTAACTCCTGGCTATTGTCTTCAGCGGTGTATGTCTCTCCTGCTTGTGAAGACTCCCGTCGCTGTAAGAGCACAGGCAGGGTGAGCGCAGGCAGGCCAGCTAGTGACAGAATGAAATGGTTGGTCATGTTTATAACAACCCAGCCCAGGCCACATACACTGGTCTTTTTTTCTCATTTTTTTTCAGACAACTTTATTTATTGATGGCTATTGGGATGCGAAGAGGTTTTCAACAAGTAAGACAAAAAGTGTGTCAGAAGCAGCTTACCAAACCTAACTATAACAGTGTACACACAAACAAAATAAAACTTTGAATATCTGACTTATCATATTTAATGAAGGTAATAGGCTGATTTGTGCAAATATAATAGATTTCGTGTCATTCGTTTCCAAAGCTCGAGTTTTGCGTTGCGAGAATGAAACTTCAGACCCCGTCCGGGCACCACCCGAAAAAGAGGAAGGCGACATTCATCCAGACCCAGCTCCTGGAGGGACCGGTTAAAGTCCCTGAACATGAAGCCGCACTGGTTTCTCCAGTGTTTCACGTTCACATAGACCGCAAGAGTTGTAATTACTTCAGCTAGTACTTCTCCTCTCTTCCTCTGGCTTCCCCCGGCTTCCCCCTTTGCTTCCACAACATATACATTACAGTAACTGCAGTCTGTTCAGCCAGTACAACAGGCGAATACTCACTGGTTGTGTTAATTTGCGTGATACGTATGATAAATGATCCCGCAATGCAAATTATGCGTTTAGGATGTCGCAAAAATGTGTGTTGCGTTCGGTGTGAACACAGCATAAGGCTGCTGACTGTGACAGAACAAACTGAAGAGTGCACGTTTAAATATTTCGAACTACAATGGATCCAAATAACCATCTATCTTAGAAGAGTAGCATCAAAGGCAGCTCTCCTGAAACAGCCAACTTTGCTCCTATTGGCCAGCTGGCCCACTCTGTCGTGATTGGTCACCAGCTTCCATTATGTGCGGGAAATGTCAGCTTAAGCTGTCCTTTACCTGGCTTTGTTAGGGGGCGTGCAAGACTAGCTGCAAGGCGTGCATTATGCAAATAGATTTTTGCTTTTTTTTGCTTTTTCAAAAGGATAATATCTTTCCTTTCTTAATTCCTTTGCCTCTTACTTTCTCTCCCATAAAAACAATTGGGAGCAACTGGTTCTGAGTATTTGCTGAATGAGCAAAATGGCTGTGGAGATGCCAGTACAGTTTGGACCAACACAGAGCAAAACTTCTAGACTCCAACCAGAACTGCTGTGGCAGCTGAAGCAGCAAGAGAGGGTCAGGAAGCATCTTTGTTTTTCCCAACCCAGCTCAGATGAAACCACTTCTGTATTGGTTAAGGTCGCTCTGTGGAGGCTGTCGTCATACAGGAGTGGGCGTGGTTTTAATTTCAACTGGAACAATGATAGATGTGGTCAGGGAGGGATGGCAGGGAGAATATGAAGAGATGAGGAGGGCAGCAGCAGCAGCAGTTTAAAGATATTCATATATTTAGAAAGTATCCATATGCTTATAAACCTCAATCATTATTTTGAAATATGAAATATACAGTTCACTTGCATTTCATGTCTGCAAAAATCTTCCCCTATTTCTCTGTGTTTTCTGTTTATGTTATTTTACCAGCCTTTAACTTGATTGGTTAGAGCATTTTAGTTAGTCTAACCCATAACTCTACAGAAATTCAAACTGTTTTGTATATTTTTGTAGATGTAATTGCAGATTCATGAATTGGCCGCATAAAATACTGCACATTCCAATCCAACACAAATCCTCAGTTTCCACCAAACCCCATCAAATAAAATGCTGTGTCAGATGGTGACAGTATCAAATGCATGAATGATATAAGCTGGTAAATACGATTTTCCAAAAGATTTAACGGGCATTTTATGAACCTGTAATTCTCTTTATTAATCAAATTTGGGATTTGGTTTATTTGGTTTTGCTTCACAAGTTGCCTCAGAGCCACAAGTCCGAAGACAACACTTTTGCTGCAGTGATGTAGTCTGTCTCTGCTGTGCTGGCGTTCTCAGTTCTTCTGATGTCAAATGTTCTTGTCCAGTGTCAAAAGTAAATAATGTTTCCTTTCCCTCTCTAATGTCTAATGTAAGAACTTATTGGAAATGATCATTTTACAGATGCTTTTATCCAAAGCCACTTTAATACAGGGATCCTGTTTTATACAACAGAGTTAGCTTTGGTTTATACTGCTGCCAACCAGCTGCATGTTTGATCATGGGACACAAACAGTTTAATGTCCCCCCCACCAGAGCTTTGAACCCTAAGTGTGCCCTTCTGGCCCAGTCCTCATGCATCGCACTCTGCTGAGCAATACCCACTGTTGCTAATCCTTCTTCTGGCCTCCTGTACACGATGAATCATTTTCATGGAGGAGTAAAAGTAAGAAGACTCGAGACACCTAAGCATGTTCAGTTTCCGTTACCCCGCTAATGCTCAACGTCACCCTGGGCCCTTGGGACATGGATGGTAACCTGAGGGAGAGCCAAATGAGAAAACCCCCTTACTCTCCTTGTCCTTTCCATGGCAGATATGTCTGCATGTGGCTCAAATCAGAATTATCCACTAATTGACTATTTACAGGGCTCGAGAAAAGCCCTAATGGACTTGATATTAAATCCCCCTCAGATATTTAAAGTGTCTTTTTGGAGCAGCTTGCTGAAAAAGCAGGCCCTTTCTTTTTTACAAGATGGCCATGTTAAGCCCCTCGGTGCGTCGGAATGGGCCAGCCAAGTCCAAGCGGCTGTTACGTGGGATTATGGGACGACAGTCGGGAAGGGTAGTGCGACGCAGGGGAGAGAGGAATTGCCAGATCTCCCCTCAATGATTTCCAGATGGACCGCAAACCCAAGGTCTCTCACTGGAGATACGTACTTAGCTTGGTTAACTTGTGCTGCATAATGGGCTTAAACCCAGCTTCTTTATAATATGAATTACTGGGCTTTTATGTGGAAAGTAAGATGACATAAATTTCAATATGCCTTCCCTGCCTTTTAAAGCACTAGTAATACTATGACTAAAAAATGTGGACCATTAAGTGAAGTCCAGAGGTGTAAAGTTGTGTGGAAACTTAACTCTGTGTAAAAATGTGGAGGGTAACTGTCTTTAAACTTTTGTTATTGTCCAGCTTATTGCATTTTAACATAAAAAAAGACTGTTTAATATAAAGTTTGATATGTTCTAATACTTATATCAACCTAAAATGTATTTTAATTGGTAGAATCAAACATTGTTTTGTGTTTCTCACAGATATGGCTGGCCCCAGGAGCAGTCCACTGCTGCTCTCTCATCCATGTCAAAAGCTGAAGCTAAAACAGAAGTGGAATGACGACCCACAGCAGGAGATTTTTAGTTTCAACATGTGTATAAATTCTTATTTTTGGTGCCAGTACATTTATAAGCTCTGTGGAAATCTTAAGGCTGGGTGTTGTAATGTCATGACTCTTCAAAGTTTAAATAAATTGTATCACAAGGAAAATAAGATCAGATTCTAATTGTTCACATCACTACACAGATAAAAACAAATTTTATCAAAGACTGCACACATTTTCAACTCGACATAATGTTTGATTTAAATTACCATAGTCATATAATTGATTTCTGTACACAACAAATACAGTATGCAACAGCAAATACATTTTGAAAACATTTTTAATTCCATTGAAATGTGTGTGTGTGTGTGTGTGTGTGTGTGTGTGTGTGTGTGTGTGTGTGTGTGTGTGTGTGTGTGTGTGTGTGTGTGTGTGTGTGTGTGTGTGTGTGTGTGTGTGTGTGTGTGTGTGTGTGTGTGTGTGTGTGTGTGTGTGTGTGTGTGTGTGTGTGTGTGTGTGTGTGTGTGTGTTAACATTGAACCAAAACCACAGTTTTTCCTTATCTTTCCAAAGATTTTTTTCTTGCCTCAACTAGCATTAAATTACATCCATTTGTAGAATATGAACATCATTTCTATGGTTTCCATGCCTTTGTCGTTTTTTTTGCAGTTGCTGCCAATCATATATTTTATATTATAGCTCACTATTTAATAAAACACACTGTTGTGTTTTCTATTTTTGGATTTGATTTGCTTATCTGCCACTGTTATCCCTGTGTCTCCTTTCATGGATTGTCTGTGTGATATTTAGTCAAATGGATTATCATTAAACTTGGTGGATGGATAAAGGGTCAGGAAAATAACCCATTACATTATGGTGTGGATCTGTAGCAGTGTGCTTATGCAGGACTTGTTATTGGCTGTCTTTAACATTGCTTTTACACAGGGCAGTTTACAGCATTTTCAGCAATTTCTCCGAGAATGATTCATGGATCTTGCTGGAAAAAATCGGACACGTTTAGGGACTGATATTTCTGAGTGTGTGCAGTTTGGTCCAGATTCAAGTAAAAAGATCTAGCGAATTTAAATGTGGTTTCATGTGGGGACTGCTGCACTCTACTGAGGGCCTTCCTAGTCTTGAAATGGTAAACCGACTAAATGTAAAGCAGACTTGAATTGATTTTATTCCATATTGGAATAAATGGAAGCCATTGACTGACTGGAATGATAGAAGTAGATCCAAAAATGTAAAACAGCACAGCATATTTTGCAAAATGCAAACAGGAAAAGTTTGTGTGATTTGTAATAAAGGACATTTGTAGAAATTTGTAGCCATTTAGAAGGTTAGAGAGTATCATTGCGAACCATAACTGTACTTTGACAACTAATGCCTGTGTGATCCCCATTATCAGAAGAGTTATAGTTTAGCATTTGAAGCTAGCTGCCGTATGATAAGTTGATTTGAGAGGTGGCTCTCTGAGAGGAGCCTCCCTTCAAATACAGCCACAGCTGAGAGAGAGAGAGAGAGATAGACTGAGGTGCTGACATGAACCAGGACTGAGCCATCAGCATAACTCAGGATCTAATAAGAGCTCTGTGTGAGAGAAAGCAGTGCCCTGTATGCTGATGTGCTCATCCTGCTGTCTCCACATTCCTTTCAACTAATTGGCTTTACCTTGACTTTTAATTGCAGACCCTTTCAACATCTACTGATCGTTTCTCAAGTGGTTACTCTATTGTAAGTGCTGCTTTTTGATTCTATCGGTTGGCTCCAGGTTGTGGCCTTTATATTTTCATTAATGATATTGTGTGTTGTATAGTGACACCAGTTCAGCAGTGGAGAAGTTGGACCACGATGCCTGTAAAAATAATCATAACTATTCAAATTGAGTGGAAACTGGCAGATTAATGTTTCCATGACTAAGGAAACTAAGGAAACTTTTTTTTTAACTCAGTTTAGATGAAACCATCAGGTCTTGATCTGCCTGTAGAGGCTTTACTGAAGCGGATGTAGTGACATCCAAACAGGGCTGAAAAAACGCCTTAATGTCATCATGACTTCTTGACAAGTAGAACTTATCTGATTTCATGTCACATTAAAATCCTGACATTTTTGTAAAAAGCATAATTTTTGTGATGTGTTTGAAAAATTGGTCTTTATCCATAATATGTAAACCCTCAGGTGTCAAATTTAATGGATGTAATGAATATCAGATAAAGTGGTAAGTTTTTAAAATGTTCTGAAGATTAGTTGTACTGGTTTGGGATAAAATACAGCAAAACAACTAGAGACATGAAAATGTTTATTTATCAGGTGTGCAAAAATGTCAATATATTCAAAAATGTTATATTGAATTAAACAACATGAAACGAGAGAAAAAAACAGAAATACATGAGGGATCACCAACATATCAACTTTCATTGTCAATGCAAGTTCGAACTCTACGGCTTATCATGCTAACGAGAGCGCTGTCTTCCAGCTCCCCTGTCTGCTCGGGCTGTTTTGTATTTGCAGTCTTAAGACATTTTTTCCAACTCACTCATTTGGGAGTGGAATTTGTGTGCAGCTCTCTTTTCCGGTGCTCACCATGGCTTAACATCACTTTTTTAAGCTCCCATCTGGTTCTGCCTGAGAGTTCTCTGCTGTCCTGGTTTAACTAGAGTTTTGTTGGGAGCCAAGCTTTGACAACTAACCACACCACAATGGCTGAGCCTTAGATTAGTAAAACACACCTCACATGGACCTGCAGAAAGTATCTAATGACCTAAACACTTACATCTCTAATGCTGGCTACCTTTGTGGTTCACCTTTCACTTGATCCCATTGCTCCGTATGTGGCCCTACAGCAAGGTTAAACACTGCCTTGAGTACCTTTCCATTATAATGCACATCCGATTCTTAGTTTGCACAATGAATTTAAAATTCAGTCTTACATATTCTAACATGATCAACCTGTTCCTTAGAAACCATTGGGTAGCAAATCTCATTTTGGCACTTGTGAATAATTAGGATTCAAAAGGACCATAACTGTCTTAACTATTAGAAATCCCCTCCCAGATGAACATGTCTCGAGGGCTGACATTGATCTGAATTTTACTTAATGTCAAATAATCCAATAAAAAGACAAGCAATAAAATTAGCTTAACTGTTGCCTCCTGACCAGAGCCAATGTTATTTATTATGAATCAGTTTAAGATGCACCGTTATGCTGCAACTCACCATATACCATGTGGTTAACTGTAGAATAAATACAGTATTGACATCCACAATGAAGCACAAAGCTCTGCATATCGGGGAGCAGCAAGAAACAGTGATGATTTACCTCTTAGGGAAATAGAGACTCAGAGCCTGTTGGAGGAGGAAGGGCTTTTAAAATGACATATGAGCAGCAGCAGCAGCAGCAGAAAGTGGTGATGCAGCAGAAGAGTGGGTCAAAATTGCGCACTTGATATAACACACTATTCATCCATGTTTGAGTATGACTTCATACAATGTACACTGCTAATCTCTTTGAGGAAAAGGGTGAACCATTTTTTAATGGAAGTATTTAAAGTATTCTTAGAAAATAAACATCTACTATAGGGACCAATGGGCTTGGCATTGAGAGCGGGTAGGAAAATCTGAAAGTTTTGAGAGATACTTTTTAATGGGATTTGTTGACAACAAGAAAACAAGAATCACATCAGCCTCATCCTCTGAACTTGTATGTATCTAAAACATATAGTATCGAAGAATAGCATCTGCTAATTTGCCCCTATCCACTTCTTCTTTTTGTCTAAAGAAAGTATTATTGCGTCAGGTTAGCTCGCCAAGTCTCTTGGGGTAGTAAGTTGTAGTGGCAAACTTGAAACGCTGATCAAACCTATGCTTTGCATTTGCGAATGGATTAACCAGCTCACTGTGTCTGATAAAACGCTTATAGCACAGATTGTACAAATCAACAAGATGAGGTCAGCCACTGCTCGTCAAATACAGTGTTGTGTATCATACTGCAGTTGCTTTAGTGGGGAAATCATAGACATAAATTGCTTTGGTTACCATTGCTGGCCATCAGCAGCCTGTGGTGGAAACCTTTGGACAAAACAGGTTTCTCTAGTGGTCCACATTAGCTGTCAGTCCAGTGAGTCCCTGCGCTGCTCAGCCCCACTTGGTACTGGTAGGACGCATCCCGGATGGATAGAGTGCCTTGTGTTGGATAAGCTGGGAAATCTCTGTGAGGCCGGAGAGGTGACCCTGGCTTTTTGTGGAACAGAGAGGGATGGCCTGACCTCTCTCTGGATCCTGGAACAGCTGGAGAGCACGATGAAGAGGAGGAAGAGGGTGATGGTATGATGGGCAGACCTCGCTGGACCGAAGTGGAGTTGTAGACACCCAGGTCTGCCTGCGACCTCGACACCATGGACGATGTGGGATGGGGTACCACAGGTGTGACCGCGGCAGCGTTGGTAAAGTGAGCCGTGAAGGGCTGGTACGGAACACCCTCCACGCTATAGCGAGGGTAAGGCTGCATTGTAGCCCACATGTTGCAATTGATGGAAGGGGAGTTGGCCAGGTCATCTGTGTCCGCCGCCCCGGATCCAGACTCCGTGTCCATACTGCCGTACATGCAAGCTTCTCTAGAGGTGATGGCCTCAGTGCAGTATGGATGAGACAGTAGGGACGATTCATAAGAGGGAGCTGAACGAAAGTAGTGCTCCTCTGAGCCCACAGACGAGGACTCCAGATACGGCCGCTTACAACCAAGCTCCAGGTGCCGGGCATTATCTGCAAAGGGATACAATTAACTGCATTGGTTTTAAAGAAGTAGAGAACTTACTGGACATGTCTTAATGTTCACAACCCTCTACGATTGCTCAACCATGACTGAGAAAGTACCTCTGTGTTTGAAGCAGTGGTAAAGAAGGCTGGGATCTCTGCTCTGAGAGAAGTGGTTTGTGATGGGATCTTGGTGGTCTGAGTTAGACAAAGGAACCCCAGCCTCGTACTGAAAAGTGGACAGGACCTGAGGGTGCCCCGTTAGAACTCCTGTGCCGAGCTTCCCTGCAAGGTGACTGTGTGACGAGATGAGCCTCTGACGAACCATGTTCTTTGAAATCACTGGATACTCTTTCCTACGGATCAGTCGTGCAAATAGAAAAGAAACAGAGTCAGTTTGCCGTGCGTGCCGACAATTCCACTAAACATGGTCTTTCAAAGAGACGAGGTAGAGTCTTTTATCAAGACCCATAAATAAACCCCTTGAAGTGCTCATTTATATACAGTATGTCAGGTTTACAAGACAATTCCAGAGATCTATGGGATTCTATAGGATCAGTTTGACTTCGCCGGTTTCTTTGTCATGTAAACATACCCCTGTAGTCTTGAAACACGCAGATCCCCTTCTTCACTGCCTCGGAATCCCTTGGCAAATGGGTTGTTCTCTATTTTCAGCTGTGTGATCTAGGGAAATAACATTTCATAAAAGCTCATTCTATTTTTTAAAAGAAAGCACTGTAGAACAAATATATAGGAACTTTACATCTGCATAGTTGCCAGTTGCTGTACCTTGTGGTTTTGATACGAGGTCACAGAGATGAAGGCTGTCTCATGAAAGACATGAGTACAATACGCAGTGTTCTTGGATCCAAAGGCATTGTTCTCATCAGCTTTGACTATGTGTAGTCGGGGCTGGTACTTGTGCATAGAGTTCAGGATGATCTACAGGAAAAAAGGCCACACATTTCAAACACTCACACAACAGTCATTAGAGTAACGGTCAGAAAGTCAGCTGCTTGAATTAACATTACCTCTGCAAGAGATGTTACGTATTCACACCTTCCCAATAAGCTAAAATGACTGAATGGATTTCCTCAACACTTTGTGAAACGATGGGAAATTACAGTTTGGAGCTGACCTTGATAAAGAGGTGGACCCAGGATTGCTTTTCTTTCTTTCTAAATTTAACATTTTGAGATAGGATAGGATAGGAGATAGGATACTATATATAGATATATATATATATATAATTCTATCTATATATATATACATTTTTACAGAATTCCCAGGGACTAATTCATGGATCTTGATGAATACAATCCGGCTTAGTTAGGGAATTGATATCTGTGACTGTGTGCAGTTTGTTGCACCTTGATTGAATTTAAGGCGACTGTTGGGCCATTCATGTTTTCTACTGAGTGCCATTCTAGATCCATTATTTGTTAAATAATGATCATGATTGAGGGAAACACTGATTTCGAGTCAACGAGATAATCTGACTGAGAAAACTACTAACTAATTAAAGCTGATAAAATGTACAAATAGATAGATTTTTTTCATATTTATATACATATGTGTGTCTATGTATGGAAATAGCCAGAGAGCTGGAGCTGTGTAAAGACTGTGTTTATGCCTTTAAACTAGCTTGAGGGAGTTTTCTGTATCAACAGTCGCCAAAGTGCTTGCTCATCATGGGAACTGTTGGGTTTCTGTAAAAAAAATGTAAGGTCTTGACCTTAATATCTTAAGCGCCTTGAGATAATGCAGGTTATGATTTGGCGCTATATAAATCAAATTTTATTGAATAAATAGTATATATTTGAACACTGCCAACTAACATGCATATTATATATCCCTGTTACTGTCTATCTCCTGCTAAATTCTGTGTTAAAATGTAGCCTTTAAGAATAAATCAATTAGCTCATCGAACCGCTTCTCTACATCTCTTATCTCATTGCACTTATTGTGGAATCAGTGTGTTGTGTGTCAGCGTAGCAGGTAGCATGTGTTGAACGCGTTTCGGTTGTTTCGGTGGCCACAGGTCGGCTCACCACCATCGCTCTGCTCACCGCAGCCTAGTGCTGTGCCCAGTGAAGCGTTAGCAACAGTAGTGGGGTCATCACTAGTCCAGCTCTGTCAACACCGATGAACATCAAGCTCTGCACCTCTGCTCCCCTCCTCCTTCACCAGACACTCTTGAAGAGCCTTCTCCTCTAGGAGGCTCAGAACAAGAGGCAAAGGTTGATGAGGGCAAAGGGAGCGAGGCTCAGGTTGAAGACCAAACGGCCGCACTCACATGCTTCTGTTGCCGAGGCAGGCTGGAGACAGAGATAAGCCATTGGTTGGTTCACCAGAGGCTCTCTGTTGACCTTTGTCTGCTCTGCTGTCTGGCTGCTGTCTGAGGGTGATACTGGAGACTCTTGTCTGAATGCAGTTATCATAGAAGCCTTCCTTAGATCACTGAGGAGCTAAAGAGGGAATTTCCTTTCATCTTTCTTGATATAAAAACATTCAGACAGGATTATTTGCTTTGACTGATGTGCTTGACATGCATTCTTCAGGAGACAATAAGAATTATTTATAACAAAAGAATATTATGACCCAAAATAGGATCAGATTATGTCCAATGTCTACACTTAAAAAATATTTCTCTCTGATGATTGCTATCCTTAGAGAAACCTGGCTCGGCTTAGGCTCTTTCCTCCAGGTTACTAACATCTGTTTGCTCTCTGTAAACAACAGATTCTTTGTATTGCTGATGCTGAGCAATTTTGTTTTCATGACAGGAAGGTGGAGGGTGTGAGTCTGGTGCAATATATACAGATAAACAAATGATTTGGTTTTAAAGGACCTTGGGATATAAACAAAAATTGGCAGAGACCACTGATTCTACAGTGTGAGAGCCAATTACTCCATAAAGAGACTGGACTCTGTAGAAGGCAGATGTTCAGTCAGTCACTCAAAAGACTGCATAGCAGGAATTCCCAACTCAACAGTTGTCTGCACTCTACCTCACAAAGCAGTACGAGCACATGGGAGCAGTGAGAACTTTAGTCCAATTATTTTTTCATACATATTCTTTAAATTTTGTAGCGAATGGGAGTTCCTCCGCTCTCCTTCGAGAGGCACTGACCTTCTACACACCTCCTGGTCTGGGCGTCATCTGAGCTCGGCTTGGCCTCTAACTTGCTCTGTTCTCATTACTCGCCCTTATCACTGGCCATGCACTCAACTCAACCTGACAGCGGGCCCCGCCACTGATCTGAGAGGTTATGAACCTAATGAGCCCGCCCATTGATGGTATGGCTTCAGACAAGTTATCCCCGAGTTCCCCTGGGGAGCGCTGCCACAGTCACACTCTTCACCTCCCTCTGCCTCCTCTCTCTTTCCCTCCATTCTCTATCCTGCACTCCTCCACGTTCCACCACAAATTTGAGATTTATGTATTGTAGAGTTTTGAATTGTTACCTAAACCTATATATAGTAATATATAAAGTAATATATCTAAATAAAATACAAATAAATACAAAATATATATACATACATATATACTTACTACTTACTACTTATTACTTACAAAATTCTTGGAACATGGCAAGAGTTCCCGGAACAATTTTATAGGCCATTAAGTAGACACATTATTCAATTCCATATTAATCATATTATTTAGACTGCACTTTAGCCGTTTTCAGACCTGAACTCCAGAGGATGTCAACAGAATTTGGTCTGGACTTTTTCAGGAATTTGTCTTCCACACATGAACAAAGCAGCAGGAGGTTCTCCGTACAGACGTGGTCACAAAAACACAGAAATCTCTGGAGCGTTCAGGTGAGGGCTGGTGCAGCAGGCAGACACAGGATGTCACATATTAATCGGCTGTGGAGATCACATGTTTTTGTTTACAGCACATCCACATAAGCATTGGCCCTTATCACCAAAAACTATGTTGACATCTTTATTGGTGTCTCTCTACGTGTGTGCCATGGCTATTTCATTTAAACCTTTTCCTTCTGTCGCAATGTGAAAACGTCATCATGCACCCACTCGCTCGTGATAAATCCTGCGGAGGATCCCCTGCTGTGTAAATGGGCTCATTTGGACGAGGGAGTTTTTATTGTGGGGCTGGACATTTGTGTTCCCACACACAGCCCCACTCAGTAGATTCTTTAGAGTTCAGTGCATGTCTGAAAGCAGCTTGTGTTATTGTCACTTAAGTGTCACCACAGATGCAAATTATAGACAGCTGTTGCCATCCTCTCAGATTTTAGCTGCTGAACTTGTGAGTAACATTTTAACAAACCCAATTGGAAAGATGACAAAATATAAAGTAGGTACTCACATGCCCGAAAGGGTCCAGGTGATTGTTTGTTAGTTTGAGTTTCTGAAATGAGACCAGCTGCCTCATCCAGTGAGCTCCTGTGGCAGGAGAGTCTGGGTGCACGTAGAGTCTCCCCGGCATTGCTGGCTCTGCCTTTCCAGCCACCATCCTATAAACAGATTAAGAGAAGTGCAGCAAATTTAGACGAAGGAAGCAATGACAAACTCATATGTATTTGTATTTGTAGCTATATGTTCCTGTTTAAAAGAGCCAGTGGCATTGTGTTTTTTAGGGAATACGTCTGTGTACAGGATTAGGGAACCTCTGCTCTCAACCCTCACAGTATTAAATCCCCTAGACTGCAAGGCGGTGGCCTCAGCGAAAAACATCATTACGAATTATGCCTCTCCAAGGTGTTGCTGAGGAACACCAGAACCCACCAACTGCAGGCCATGCCACAAGATCAGAAAGTAAAATGACTTATTTCTGCTTTAGAGTTTGGGATCTTGTCAGCTTTTCCTGGCAAACCTTTTCGTCCACCCATGAGTAGAAGGCAGTGCCAGCTTTTATGTGGTTCTGATGGATGGAGGACTCCAGAGTCATGACATACACAGTCAACTGGAGAAATGTTGAGTCCAATCCTGCAGCCTTTTTCTCTTTGACAAGTGTCTTACCAGTTCCCTACAGCACAGAGCCATAGCCAAGGATGATCTGCAGTAACACTCGGCTATCAGACTATGTCACACTTGGAAGTTCTGCTCTGCCTTCATACACATACACTAAAATAATGAAGATATTCATATTAGATTTTTTCACCATGCCACAAGACAGTTTAATTACTTATGAATTCAACTTTTCAATACTATTTAATTGAATAGGTCAGATTCACTTATGACCTGAGAGACTTACCACTTGTTATCACAGAACTTGTAGCGATGATCATCAGCTGGAACAATGTCAGTGAGTAGGATGTACTTGGTTTTAGGGTTCATCCCAGTCACTTTGACCTTGTAGCTTGGAAACATCCTCCTGTTGGAGGAATGAACAGGGAAGTTTTTTAAAATTCTCACATTTATTGTGCAAAGCTTAAACAGTGTAAAATATTCTGAAAAAGCAGCTGACCTCATCCATAGACTTTAGGAATTCATCTAATTAAATTAACCTATTTTTATCTTCCTTAGCATGGCCTTATTATGTATCTATGTTATATGCACATGGATGGGTCAAGTATATGTTGCTATATACCTACGTGTATGATGCATATGAAATGACCTGCCTTTATCTTTGCAAAGTTCAAGGTATAACAGAAAGGTCGGCACTCTGTGTTCATCTTCCTAATCCTTCGGGCCAGTTGTATGTGTCAGACGAGTGTAGTATCGGTACAGACAGTGCAGATGAAGATCTGATTAACTCATTGACTGCAGATCACTGAAGTCTTTAAGGGACTGACACGAGCGAGGTCCCACACAGAGGTCAGTGGACTGAGCGACGGGCAGGGTGAGAAGCTGACGTCTCTGAAACTTGAAATACCTTTTACCTGCAGAGTCCTTTGATGGAACCTACTCCTACACAGGTAATCCCAATAAGCACATTACAGAATAGGAGCCACTTGCCAAAGCTCTTCTTAATGTTGATCTTACTGTCAGGATCGTCACGTCCTGGTAATATTTGTGTCCATGCAGGCATTGATTTGGAAGAGGACTCAAATCCTCTCGTACTCGTGATTCTTATATACCATAAAAATGTTGGCAACCCACTCTATCTTTCATCTTTTAAATGCCCTGAAACAAAAAACAGAATATGCTGATATAGCCGCCATTTATAGGCTATAAAACACATGAAGGGAGCTACCTCTCCTGACCTCTCCTGGGAAACCAAAAACTTGTTCATCCCATCTGCACTAAAGAAAACTTTGCAAAGGGCTCTGTGGCTCCTTATAAAGTCCTAAGTGGTTTTTAATGGCACCCTGGATTTGACAACAGTTTAGACAGCAGACTTGTCATTGCTCAAGAGGCCAGAGTCAAAAAGGCCTGCAGTTTATAACACTTAAGTGAGCCTTGCATGTTTTTTCAGAGGGCACCATTGCATCAAAACACCTATTTCCATACTTGTTGTTTAATGTGAATGCCTTAAAATGCTCATATTGCTGACACCATCTGATCATGTTACTGTAAAAACTCACTCGCATAAGAGAGAGGCAGCAACTGAGAGAGAGAGAGACAGAGAGAAAGAGAGAGAGGAAAAGAGAAAGGAAGAGAGAGAGGAAGGATAGGGATTGAGGGCAGGTAATTTAATTCTCTCTCTTAGGCTTCAAATCCAATCATTAAGAGAGATCAG
The DNA here is from genome assembly GCF_963576545.1 of Limanda limanda. Classification (NCBI taxonomy): domain Eukaryota; kingdom Metazoa; phylum Chordata; class Actinopteri; order Pleuronectiformes; family Pleuronectidae; genus Limanda; species Limanda limanda. The sequence continues at coordinate 9,129,785 of NC_083641.1, forward strand.
TCACGGTATCATCCTCACTGAAAGATGGCTAAATCCCAGAGGTGCATTCAGAACAGACCTCTGCTGATCTCTGGCTCCACTCACATCACACAGCCGGAGCAGATGGGGGACCGTGTCAACACATGTGGCCCTCAGATTTGTGTATTATGACTGTATAATGCCCCCCCCATCAAATGAGTCTGTCCCGCCTGTGCAGTCTATGGTCCCGCCACACAGACGAAACGGAATCTCAGACACAAAAGGATGTTGGTCCATGGTTGTTAGTAATATACTAACTTAGCTTGTCCAACTGTTGCATATACTCTCAAGGTCTCCTCTCCAGGTTTGACCTCATAACAAAAGTATTGTTTCTTATAGCCATACTCAAAGTAGGGGACAATAATGTAAGAGGGGTGGGACACAATGACTGACAAGTATGGAATTACTACTGCACACACAAAAAGTGAAGGAAACACAGAGATGTGCCTCACTTGTAAACCGTGTAATTGGGGGGTAGGGCGATTCATTGGATACAAAAATCAGAAATGTTATTTGTATAGCCCATATTTACAATCACAATTTCTCTCATAGGCCTTAACAAGGAAAATCGACCCCTAAAATATCCCTATTAACAGGAGAAGAAACATGCACACATTCGAGAGAGCCACATGTGAGGGATCCCTCTCCCAGGACGGACAGAGGTGCAACAGATGCTAAAAAAAAGATTGAATACATCAATAATAAAGCTCGATATTGTCTTTCTCAGGACTTGCCCTTTTTTCTTGATGGAGATCACACACAACAAAGCACAGGCTTAATTGCAAATATAATATGTCAGACTTCAATCTGCTCTTTCAGGACCACGGATAGCACCACTGAGACAGGTGTGTAAAACAGTTATAATCTTCAATATTTAATGGAAAATAATCTCAACTTCCAATCGCACAGTGAGCTGTTGACTTGTAAATAAATGCAGACTGTTGTTTTCACATAAGGTTTTTCTATACTGCTTTACTTTACTGACCTGTTAAAAAGATTGTTATTTTAGTGTTGTAGCTGTTTAATATGAGAGAAAGATTAGAAAATTTTCGCACCTGGATACAGACAGGTGACAATGAAGTAAAGACATAAAGTGTATAAGGCCTGGTGAACACTGGGGGATTTTCAACTCTTAACCGATTTTAAAAAATTAAAGAGTCCATAAGTATATTGACAGATTTGACTGATTTTTAATATTATAATTGTCAGAATGCACACACTAGACAATTTGAACATAACTTCAGACCACACACTTTGCCGTTTGCAGGACACAATTTAACAGCGACAAATCCAGAGACTTGTGATGTCACAGAAGCATCTGTGAGTTGGCTGATGCATTTTGCAGCGAAAGCTAGAGGTGAGTGCAGCCGGCCCTAGTTAGTGTGTTGCCAACTCTTATAAGTCTCTGAACTCTACTGGATGAACATGATTCTTCAAAAGATATTCTCTCATTTGGTGTTTAATGACATAGAGAGAGCTGAATAACATGTTAGGGACGAGAGCTGCTGACTGTGATGGTAATTACATAATTTTCCTACTTTTCAAACTGTTAGTGACCACTGGTGACTTATGTGGACAGAGTTGAAAGGTCTGTTTTTGAAATGTATTCTACTGCATGCAATTAGTAACGTATCCCATTAGACCCTAAGCGAGCAACATTTTAACTAAACCCCAAATTTAATGTAGTGAATAATGTAGACTGTAAATAAATTCTAATTACCATCTATTTAAATAGTAACTGCTCATATAAGTGTGTGTGTGTGTGTGTGTGTGTGTGTGTGTGTGTGTGTGTGTGTGTGTGTGTGTGTGTGTGTGTGTGTGTGTGTGTGTGTACATATACATATATATACATATGTTAGTGTGACTAAGTGAGTGTAAGGGGAGTATGAGAAATGGAAGGTGCAGAGTGTATGTATGATATCAGTGTCAGTGTCCGTGTGTGTGTCCGTGTGTGTGTCCGTGTGTGTGTGCCAGCTGTTTCTCTTAACATTCCCACATGTTTCGGCCATTCCCTCTCTGGGAATCTCCAGTACCACAGTGAGATCAAACGGAGCGTTGAGGGGGGGATGATGAAGCTCTACAACCTAGCAGACTCAGCCTATGGTGGGCGCCGGATTCCTCTTATCAACCCGCCGCTGCTCTCTTGACGGGCTGTGTACAATGTGGGAGAGTGAGGGAAGAGCTCGGCTGGGCGCTTTGAAACGGGAGGATTATGCCTGGACAATGACACTCACAATAACAAGTCTTCTAGGCTCTGCTAGGTGCTGCATGGGAGAGGGCTGAGCTAGTTTCATTTCAGAGTGTTGGGAACATGTGGGATCCCCTGAGTGACAGCAGGGCTCCTCTGCATCTGTGTCTCCTCCCGTGCCACCTCTGCACTGACCCCCCCCTCACATGACAAAGCAGTGGATCACAAACCTTTTCTTTTTAAACCCCGGAACACTTGAAGTTCAAGTTATTTTTTCATATTACATTTTTTACAACATGTTGATCATGTAGGTCGCCGATTTTAGTGTTGTTTTTTTTCTTCTTTTCATCACATTTGCTAAAAACCTTCCACATGAAACAGTATTGAACATTGTTTCCTAACCCTTCATTCATGTTTGCAGTATAACGATACCAGATGTGTACTATTGTGTACCTTGTGACTCCAGGTATAATTCTCCTCCAATAATATTTAATTTGTATCAATGTAAAAGTTACTAGTTGGGATTTGCATTACCAACCAGTCGTTCATGATATTCTGATTTGCGATTTCTTAAAAGCAGGTTCTTATTAATATATTAATACGATTTCATAAAGTTAATAAAAAAATATATATTAATAATTGTATTCATATCTGCAGTCAATAAATGCAAATACACTATTGTGAGGCAGTCTTGGATACACATGCATCCGCCACTGAAAGCAGAGTGAGTGATAACAGTATTGTTTGCTTTAACCTTACTTTGGAACAAACATAAATCATTTTTGTCATGACCAAAACCACAATAGTGCCCAAATTTACCTTTTAAATTGTACAAAAACTATATTTTCATTTGTTTATAAGATTTCAACAGTTCATCTCATTATTTCAATCTACAGTAGGAACACCTCATTTATTACCAGGCACTCACAGGTGATGTCTTGAGGACGTGTCCTGACAGAAACACGTCCCAACGGCACAAACCTTCAGACACGACCGCAAACATCACACAACATTGTTAACTGTGACTGTCGGCGGCTCGAACTGACAGTCACTTCCTCATGTGATGTTTACAATGACTCGCATAACGTTTTGACAAGGCTCCCTCGCACAGGCTCTCTGCTCGCATCAGACTCAGCAGCCTGCTGATCAACACTGCCACTTCAGCCTGACCACTCCGTTTTCACGCTTTCTCCTTGGCCTTTGACCCTTTTCTGTTGGTTATGTTCAGATTTGACTAAAGGGTCCGATTGCCAGAATGCTGAAAGTGACACCTCGGCATTCCAAGCCTCAGCTGTATGGTGGCATGTGGCAGAATGACTGATCAGAGGGCTTTGAAACACATTACAATACACCATAAGAGGTTATTGATAATCAACATAAAACCAGATCACTTGTTTATAGCCCTTTAACATTTCACAAGAGAAAAAGACATCTCACAGTCTATGGCCGAACTGTGTAAACACTTGAAGACAAATGTTTGCTCTGGTGAGAAGCTGCCCATAGAAAGTTTTGCATTTGAAAGGATCTGATGAGAAAAAATGCTGAAGAGCTAAACTGCTCATTTGTAAATATGCTTATCCTTATACAACATTTAAACATCTCACTAAGCCCGTTCAGATTACTAAGGCTTGGGTAGTATGCAGTTATTTAGAGGTTACTGATGGAGAAGACAGACTGGGGCCTGCCCAGACTTCTTGACATGGTTTCATCTTCTCCAGTCAGCAGATATTAAAGCTCCAAAGCTCCTGCTGTACTATTGATACTACTGGTGGAATGTATATTTGTAGTGCTGTCTCCCTTACTGCGTACACACACACACATGCTTTTTTCAATTTTGTTATCTGCATTGCTTTGTGATACAATCAAATGAATAATTAAAGTATAGTAAATAATTTGGCTTCTGTTTAATGATTGAAAATCTGACTCTGATTACAGAGTAAGCTGATCACTGTTCACCTGAGTGATATCAGATATTTGACAGAATTATATGTTATGTTATATTTGTTATTTTTATTTTTTATTATTTTTATTATTATTATTATAGTTGTTGTTGTTGTTCTTATCATTATCTGAACATTATTGGATAGCTGTACAATGAGTGGAAATGAAGAATGTTTTCACTGAGGAATGTTCATATACAGGATCCCTTTGCTCTCACTGCCAAAGACTAATAAGCCCCATAGTAGATTGTCAATGTACCAAGTAACGGTCTCCGATCGACACTGATTCCAAATATCAACATGCGACCTTTCTGTCCCACTCACATCATGCTCTGCTCAAACATCAGATTGGATGTAACTGGGCTACGCCAACATGCTCCTTTCAACATTACCAAATATCTTATAACTAGGTGAGCAGCTCTACATGCACTATTCATACCTGAATAATTCATATCATTCATTCTGAGTTTTCTGTTGATTCAGAGTTTCTGTGACCTTCAGAGCAGCAGCACAGCCGCCACTGCTGCTGACTGGCTGTAGGTGAAAGCATACAGGTTCCCAGCACAGCTGCATAGCTGAACCACTGCACAGCTCTTCAAAGGGCTTTAGGGATTGAGAGCCCACTTTATCAGATGGACAAGGGAAAGCCCATCTCTCACAGTTATGCAGCATTAAAGAAAAAATGTGGTGACCTTTTACATTTTTTACTGTAAAAAAAACCATCCCATGGGGAAAGAGAGGCGGAGGTCGATTTAAGAGTCTACTCATTCTCTGGTTAATGTCCACAGGCCTCACTATCTAATCCTAGGTCGCATTAAATCCAACAAGCCAAGCACTCATTTGTGTTTTCAATTATGAAGTCAGTGCTGCAGGAACCATCTGTCTCTTCATGAAAGACAAACCTATAACTGCGATATGTTTCTAATAGCTGACGGAACAGATGGTCACCGAAAGGTTTGATTCTCATTTTCCTATAATTAAAACCAATATACTTAAACTTTAATTTTCATGCTCCAACACATAAGCTACTTTTAAAATTGTTATTGGACTAACAACATAACCCAACAACATTTTTATGGTGAAACTACAATGCAGCTCTTATTTTATTATCACTATTTGAGGTTACTGGTTAGTTTTATTGTTGAAATGTATTATTTTATTTTGAGCCACTGAATCTAATATTTTACATTTTGAAACACCATAAATATATATAAATAATTGAAATATTGATAATATCAATATATACTATGGTATAATATACTTTAGTGGATCATGGCTCAGGAGGTAGAGCGGAGGTAGATGGGGTCACTAACCAGAAGGTCAACAGTTTGATCCCAGTCTCCCCAATTCCACACACTGAAGTGTCTTTCGCTAAGACCCTGAACCGCAAATTGCCAGCGACTGTGCTGCAAAACTGAATTGTAAAGTGCTTTGAATGTCATATAAAAAATAAATGAATAAAATAAAAGTAAAAATTTTTAATATATATATAAACATACAGATGTAAATATATATATGTGTGTATGTTCCAAATATGTGTGTGTGTGTGTCGTATAAAAGATTACCTGCTAAGTACAATTTCTGAAGTACTGAAGTACTTAATTTGGTGGTAGCCTACTTTACTTGAGTTTTATTATCATATTATTTATCTGATTATAGTAAGTAATTCAGATTTTGCATTTAAAAATTTCTATAGAATTTGTTCAGTCCATCTTTGTTAAACTTTTGAATAAGGGTCATTACCTGTAACAGGTTATTTGACGTTAAAGTGGAAATCTTATTCACTCCTGGTTGATTTTACAACACCTGAAAATTAACAGCTGATGTGGTTTAATCCGACCGGACAGAGAAACGTGGGGGCAGCAAAACAAACCCCAACAGAGGTCAGGCAGTGATTGGCCTTTTTCCATCATTCTGAGAGAAACTGTGATCTGATTTTATCCTGCACACATCACGAGTGTGTGAGCAGCAGGGCGCAGTGAAAGGAGCCGAGCAGCTGTCTGGGAAGCTGGAGGTGAGCAGTCTGTCGCCTGCAGCTCTTCATCCAACAGCTCAGTGTGGCTGCTCCTCACTGATCCATCGCTGCCTGACACATCTCACACTGATCTGATCAGAAAAAGGACTTGTCTGGGTTTGTCGATGTATTTTTGATGAACAATGGAGTTGAATATTTACTCACTGACAATACTTTGCATTTTTTGTAATTATTTCTTGATAAAAGTCAACGTGTGGTTGACTAGTAAATCCTTTTAACATGAAGCTGCCAAATCGCAAACACGTTGAAGCACTTTCACCAGTGGGTCGATGGCTTGATCACCACTGTGTTACTTAATCAACTAGAGGTAGTGACGCAGGTTTAAATAAAACTCCACCCAAGTATGATGTCTGAATTCTTCCACCAATGATTATTAAAGTAATTATTAATGACGGAAATAAAAGTTCAGATACACACACATTTTTACTATGGCTTTTCTAGTTACATTGACAAACATTTCCTTTAATCCTTGATTTGTAAATGTCCCCAAAATTTGTATTTCAAATTAAAACCAATAATAAAGTGACAAAGGTTGAAACTAATAATAAGTAATGATTTTCTGTCGTTATGTGATTGATGATGATGATAGATGTTGTGCTGCGCTACTAACCTGCCTGCTTTAGTAATGATCATCTCTGTGCCGGCCTCGTGGAACTTCTTCCACAGCTCCCGCTCATGAAGGATGACCTTAATGCTCTCAATGTTCTGAGCGCGAGAGAAAGAGAGAGAGAGGAAATCACTGTGACACTCCACACAAACCAAACCATCACCACGGCCTATAACAAATAAGGTGTGAAGAGAAACATTATCATGAATCATCAGGATATAAACACGTACTGAGCAATTCATAAAATCAACTGTAGTTTGTGTCACATTAAAAATTCACATTGTATTGACTGAAATCATTTATTTAGGGGGGGTTCATCAAAACACAAACAAGACTTGATTGATTTGTAATTTAAAAATATCCCAATCAACAGCCCCTCCGTTGAATGAGCTGTCTAAAGAATAATTCCTTAATAATTCAGTCATAGGAAGCATCTGTGTTTGTTTGGGACATTAGGTCTCCATGTGTGTACCTGGTCAGGCTCATTGGAGCTGGGAATGGCGGAAGCTGTGGACAGGCCCAGTCGTGGCTGGTGTTGGAGGAGATCTGTCTCCACACCGGTCTGGACTCGGCTCATACATTCATCCGTCACAGCTGAAGCCTTCTCCTGCAGCATCTCTGCAGGATTAGAGAAATACTCAGCTGTCAGACGCATCAGTGAGGAGCTGTGACAGTTCAGAGAAATGTCCTCTAAGCATCAGGCCCGCCATGTGACACTGATCAGACGCAGACTCGCCAGTGCCAGTAATACATGTTATGGATCCCATACCATCGTGGCAGCTAAATGTGGAAACCTCAATATCACCAAGCTCTGCTTAAAACACCATATACAGTAAACAGCCTATGGGCCGATTCCCTGTGAGTACAGCCACTCTGAGCTGTTAAAGTGACATTTTAAAATGATCTGGAATGTTGCTAGCTTTGAAGCAAGAGTGTAAATATAAAATGTGAACCTCTTCTTTCCAAAATTCGAAATTAATTCATAATCATTTAAATGTCTTACTGAGAATTAAAAACAAGATGATTTATATGTACTATATGTTATAATGATGAAAACGAAAAATGTGCATTTGTTTAAGAAGCACTGTATGAATATATATACATATATGCATAAAATACATCATATTCATGTGAGAAAAAAAATTCTCAAGATTATTGATCTGTCACACTTACTTTTTAAATATTTACACATTCAATGCCATTTTACTATCAAAAGCTTCAATTAGTAAAAAACATATCAAATTTAACTTTTAATTAATAATTATAATAATACCATAATTTAATACTTGATAAGGTTTAATTCACTTTATCTCTATCTGTACATAGACACACACACACATAAAATATGTCTTGATTTTCATTCATATTTCTAAACCATCAAATGCGGACATAAAAATCCTGCATTTCCTTTTCTCTCAGCCACATCTCCCTATGCTATAGATTTATTTATTCAGTGAGACCATCTCATTTGTTTTAATTTACTAAATCATGGAAAAAAACTTGTGTTAAATTGATCAACATAATGTTTTGGGTGGCGTCTCATTACCTGTTAACGTAACAAAATGGTGGAGACGGATGTGAAGGGAAACCTCGCTTTCAGGCAAACATGACTCAGCACCAGGTTATCACTGTCTACCTTGTATGTTATTTCAATTGTTACATTCAACACACACATATCACATATTAGGGAATAAACTAAGCAAAGTCACTCATCAGATTTCAGATATTTAGATAAAATTAGTTTAATACTCAAATCATACTGAGTATGAATTTGTGTGGCCTCTGTTAATTGTTTGTGGCTCATTTTAAATCTTAAGAATACACTTTCTATTCAAAACATAGTTCCCATGATGCAATGGGGCCAACATTTCACTGATCAGTGCATTCGTTTTCTATTAATTTGTTCCTTAAGAAATTGTATAGGAACTAAAGTCATGAAGAAGTTGTGAATTTTACTGCTCCGTAAAATCGAATACATTATTCACAGAATCCCGACACTTCATTACCATCTCATATAAACATGAGCCCCCCCCCCACACACACACACACACACACATAAACCCTGATCTAAAGAGGATATCGTGGATAAAATATTAAACATGGTAGCCCAGTATTAAAAACAGTGGCAAACTGGATGAATTATGATTTTTTTTTAGAGGAAAAGCTACAAAGTCAAAGAAAAAATCCGTTGATAGTCATTTAGCCCAATGGAGGATACAAAGTATTTATCCTTGTAATTATGTTGGTGGTTCTATGTCTCCCCCCCCGTCTCTCACATCTACAGAACCGCTGCAGATTGTCTTCCACACTCTTCCATCAAATCTCAGTCTGTGTCTCATCCTGCTGCTGCTGAGCCTCACGCACTCGAGGGTTTCACACTACACACACTGTTCTCTCGAGTTCTGCTTAAATTACTTCTGCTCAATAAAACCCATTTGTTTCATTGAAAATACTCATGTGGCATGAATTTAAAACCGTTGCAGCACGTCAAAATGAAACATTTCATTACGTTGAACTTAATTTATCTTTCTGATCATGTTGAAGCTACTGTATTTGAGACTTACTCCTCTAAAATCTAAATCGTCTTCCCAATTATCTTAACTACCAATCTTGCTAAAAAAGACTACCGACAGCATGTCAGAGTAAAACCTGTTGCCTTCCTCTCCCTGCTGCTGAAACCTCAGCGGTGTTCATTCCTCCCCGAGGATGAGGGCCTGTAAACACAGAGTGGCCACTCTTTTAGCCATGAAAGTGGAGAGGCGGTGTCCAGTGTAAACTGATGGAGACATCTTTGAAAGCTAATAAAGATAAGGGCTGACAGAGAAACTGCTCTATTTTTTACAGTGTGAACCTGGGCCTTTCACTTCTCCTGTTTAACTGAGAAGTGTGAGCTGGAACCAAGTGTCCGTTCCTGTCGCTGTGGACATGAAGGGCACATACTCCATCACGTGATACCTGTCAACACCAGCAACAAGTTGATATAGAAAAACAGTCCTGACATCACTATGTTGTACTTTGAGTGCATATACAGTGCCTGCTGTTTGTACTGTAAGAAATCTTTGCTTCAAATTAATCTGCTTGTAAAACAATCCCAACAAACTAGAAGAAGAAGCCCATGCAGCGCCTGTGCAGAAGTGACAAACAGTAATGCTCCTATGCAGACGTGGAAAGTCTGGAAAAATAAAGGGGAGGAGTTTCCACACAATGATCCCTGGTGCACATTTGATTGCAAATTTCATGTAAAGATCCGTTTTTAATATTGGTGCTGAAGGTCACCATCAGCCTGCAACAAATTCTGTACTGAACATTTTATTTCAGTTGAGCAGAAAGCAGGACAACTGCAAACAAGTCCAAAAAGCTACAGAAAGAAATATACCTTTGAGTGTTGTCTGATGAGGTTTGTTCTGAGAGAGACATGGGTGAGAAATGTCAATCTGCCGCCATTTTGTGTGTGCAGCTGTGATGTGAGGAGGCCTGAGCATCAAACACTGAAGGCTTTTTGGTCAAACTAACACACAATAAAAGCATTTAAACAAATACATCTTCCAGTTTGACAGTATTTCATTCCATTTCATTTACAATTCAGCTGTTGTAATGATTGACTAAATGAGACACATTAAATGTGAGGCCTGAAACTGAATCCACCAACAGTAGGGACTCATTTGATGGTCACAGAAACTCAGGTACTGACTTCAATTCCTATCAGAGGTGACTTTGCAATCCTGCTCCTTAAAAAATAAAAAAATAAAACCCAGTGACTTGTCCAGTGCTGCTTTGAGATAATTAAGAAAAGAACATCACGCGACACCATATATATTTTAATTTGGTGTACATAGTGTTTTTTGTAAAGTAAGTAAAGGTCAAGTTTTTTAAATATTTACACTCTTATTTTGATAATGAATAACAGTAACGCAATAAAATGAAAAACAAATACCTCTTGAATTAAAATATGTCATAATAATAATAGTAATAATAATAATAAAAATGAATTTGTTGCGGCTATACATCTGTAAATTATAGCATTATTTGGCATGTAAAGATTATTATGTCACACGTTTATTTCATTCATCGACCAAACAAAACAATTTAAATCCAAACCAAAAATCTAAAATCTTGACTGAAAGGAGCATCAAGAAGAACAATCCATATAATCTGCCCCTGTTCTGCACGAGACATTAATGAACAAAGTAAATAAATCAATAAATGTTATAATCAGATGTAAAGAAAAAGTTGTTCCAGTTCACTTATCTGCCTCCGTGTTCCTGTCCATCACTGTCACTGAACCTTCCACAGCACAGAGACAGGAGCAGTGTGTCACCGCCTGACACATGTGGAACCAGCCTGTAACACTGTCTGTAACCAGCCTGTAACACTGTCTGTAACCAGCCTGTAACACTGTCTGTAACCAGCCTGTAACACAACCTGTAACCAGCCTGTAACACAACCTGTAACCAGCCTGTAACACAACCTGTAACCAGCCTGTAACACAACCTGTAACCAGCCTGTAACACAACCTGTAACCAGCCTGTAACACAACCTGTAACCAGCCTGTAACACAACCTGTAACCAGCCTGTAACACAACCTGTAACCAGCCTGTAACACAACCTGTAACCAGCCTGTAACACAACCTGTAACACAACCTGCAACACTGTCTGTAACCAGCCTGTAACCAGCCTGTAATACTGTCTGTAACACAACCTGTAACCAGCCTGTAATACTATCTGTAACCAGCCTGTAACACAACCTGAAACCAGCCTGTAACACAACCTGAAACCAGCCTGTAACCAGCAAGCAACACAATCTGTAATACTGTCTATAACCAGCCTATAACCCATCAGCCTGTAACCAGCCTATAACCCATCAGCCTTCCTGCAGAGCTGTTTACTAACAAGCAGATCCTCAGCAGCTGATCCTGGCTCCTCTGTACCTCCTGCTCTCAGTCTCTGCTGAGCTCCATCCCTCCGCACCGCGGCTCAGGCTCCGCCGCGGGACGCCTCGCTCCCTGCGGCGCCTGTGCGTCCTCCTCCCGGGTCCTCGGAGGCTCCGCGGGCTGTCCGCTGTCCGGTGTCCGGTGTCCGGTGGACGTGTGTCTGCGTCGGGCGGTGAGACGCTGCCGTAGTGCCCTTCAGCCTCTCCAGCACCGAGCTGCACTCTGCGCCTGTGCACTGCTCCCTCAATGTGACTGGGGGACTCAGTGGGGTGTTCACTGGGATGCACACACACACACACACACAACCACACACACACACACACACACACACACACACACACACACACACACACACACACACACACACACACACACACACACACACACACACACACACTGGTACACGGTGGAACAGGCTCCACTCATAGTGTTCAGCCCCTTGATGTGTGGGGGCAGCGGTGGGTGGGGGGGCTTCTCTCCCAGCCGCGGCCCTGACTCCGCTGCGGCCCTGCGGAGCCTCTCCGGCGGCTTCGGTCCCGACAGCTCATCCTCATCCACCAGTGACTTTAAGAGCCCGATCCTGAGGTCCCCAGACTGCACTGTAAGTCAGGAGAGCCTGGTCCCCACTGGGTCACCACCACACACTGCTGTCTACCAGCGGGATGCAGGTGGTGAACACCACTGTTCACATGTGACGGAATGTATTTCACCTTTATAAAGAACCATGGAACCATGGTGACTTCAGGGAAGACAATGACTCGACGCGCTCATCAGCGAGGCTCGGGAATTAAATAGTCCGAAAAAAGGCCTCCACGTTTTACATGTCAGCAAATACCCCCCAATCAGAATCTGATTTCAAATACAGAAACAATCTGCTCCCACTGAATAATCCCGGTAGCGCTCTCAACTTTTTCAATCGTGTAAAATAACCTGCCAACGATCAATATTATTGTTTAAAAACGTCTCTCTCAATATAGCTACTTAAATAAAAATTATAATCAGTCCACCATAAAATCTTTATAATGGTGTATATGCTGCTTTAGACTAAAGCACAGTAATTGTCCTATATGTTTACAGTGAAGTCTTCTCATCCGTGTGTTGCCCTTTACTAACATGGAATTAACATGAAGCGCTCTGAAGCACAAGAACCTTCCAGGATTAATCGTTCTCAAATGTTTCTCTTCATTATTGGTTTGGTTTGACTTCGATCCTCAACCAGGAAGCTTGTAGGCCCACAACCCGCAAATAACCTGCACGGATAATAAATAAATAAATAAATGGAGTTATAAAATTACTACAACTCAAATAAATCTGCATTATAATGTGTCTCCCCCGTTAAACCTCTCTGCTAAATAAAATCGTAGTAAAAGCTCATGTGGTCCGTAACGGCCTGAATGTTAAACCACCTGAAAATAATATCGAGGGAAATCTTTACAGCAGAAGTTATGCAGTGGCACGTTGCGTGTGTGCGTGTGTGTGTGTGCGTGTGTGTGTGTGTGTGTGTGTGTGTGTCTGCATAGTAATAACACAGCGTCAGGCCTCAGACGTGAGTGACGCACTGTCCGCAGGTGAAATATGCGCCTGTGGTTTTTGCAGCAAATGCAGCGCGTTTATAAATCAGGTGCCAGTGTGACTTATATGTCTGGTGACATGAACTGTGTGTGTTTGTGTGTGTGTGTGTGTGTGTGTGTGTGTGTGTGTGTGTGTGTGTGTGTGTGTGTGTGTGTGTGGTGCTCGATCCCGACTTTGTCCAACTGTTGAAAACTTGAGTAAAGATTGAGCTGCTGCTTCATTCTCTATAATTTAAATTAAAGCACACACACACACACACACACACACACACACACACACACACACACACACACACACACACACACACACACACACAGAGAGAGAGAGACACACACACACACAGACACACACACTCACGCGCATCCCTCTGCCTCTCACATACCATAAACACCATCATTTCCTTAATTTACCATAAAAGTCCACAAATCCCACATTTTTATCTCATGAATTAATATTTATAATTCAACATCTAATTTGTCAGTTAACTGAACTATTAGCCAATAGTTCATCACACCCGAGGTGAGTGCAGTGATGTCACTAAACACTATAATGTATAATGTGGCTGTATATTTATTTAAATCCAACCTGGACCATGAGACCAAACAACCAAACACAATGATACATCAACTTGAACTCATTCAGAGTCTGTAGCCTAAAGTCTATCACACTAAGCTTCAGGCAGAAATTGGGGCCTTGGATAAATCACAAAATGTTACACACAATATAATAGAAGTGGTATAAGTAAATGCACATACGGGTTATTGTATGTAACACAACATGTTTACTGCCGCTGACTTTAGGTGGGAAAGCTGCACAGATGTGATACTAACCAAACAACTTTTTCAAGCTCAAATTGAATATTTATCATTTAGACAGATTTGGATTTGCAGCAATGTACCAGTCTCCATAGGAAAATCACAGTATTTTATCACAGGTTAAAAATAATCAAACAGCAAAAGAAAACTTGAGAAAAGCGGGAGCTGCTTTGAAAGAGCGTCTCTGTCCGTTCTTACCTCAGCTCTGCTCTCAGCGTGTCCTGACCTCTGGGCTCCTTCACTCTCCTCTCCACTGGGGGAATGTCAGTCCGCACTGTGTCCAGCCCATGCATCACCTCTGCTCATATCTGCTGCAATCAAAAAGTTAGACTTTTTTTTTATAGCAGCAGTATTGAGCACAGGTTCTGGAAGGGAATTGAACCTCCACACACTCCCACCGTCACATGGTCTGAGCAGTAGGAGGTTTTAGCTGCAGGCAGTCTGACACAGGGAAATATGACCTCCATTCGGTGATCACTCCAGACACACGCCGCTTTTCACAGGACTCAGCTCCAGGTCTCTGAATACTTAAAAAATTACCTATATTTATGCCCTTACAGTATTCAATAATAGTGTGTTAATGAAATTAAAGACAAAAAACAGGATTTATTGCTGTAGCCGTCGCTGAATCTCCAACAGCAATTATATCTTTAATATAATAATCTGCATTTATGTATTTTATAATTTTTTCAAATTACAAAAACGTCCTTGTGTTCCACACAGTGTCAAGAGCACGATGTTTGAAGACACTGTTATAGTTTCCTGTTTGATCACATGAATTATACCAAATAATACAAACGTCACTTTCCAGTAAAAAAAAAAAACAAGTTTCTCCAAATGTAGTGATGCTGAATTTTTCAAGTAAAAGCTCCTTGATCCTTCTTAATTTGATCTTAATTCTTAATATAAATATACTATATTAGAAACTATGGAATGTCTGTAAAATGCATCCTTTTCACAAAACAGGCTGGACTACTTTTTTTAGCTTATGAAAATATATCATTTTAAATGTAATTATTATTTGACATGATCTATAAAATGGACATTTTTATTTCAGCAATATTTTCAGATACGTAAAATTTGTGATGTACAATGGTAAAGGAAGAGTGCAGAAAGTATTTAAATGTCATTGTAGCTATGAATATTAAATGTGCTTATGGTCCACACACACACACTCACACACACACACACACACACACACACACACACACACACACACACACACACACACACACCTCTGTGTCGTTGCCGACTGTGCTGTTGTTATTATATCAGCCAGAGTTGAAAACCAGGTCATTTTGCTGCTTCAGGACACGGAGATCAGATTATTTTCAAACTGTGAATCTGCATCTTGCATTGATGAAAACACGTCTTCCACACGTCTGAATGACGGATTCACACACAAACTGCTTTGTTGCTCATACAATTTGCGGCAAATTGAATGATTTGGTCTGGTTAGAAATGTTTTCCCTTCCATTTTCACCTCCTTGTGTAACATCAGTGCTTTAGGCTGCATGTCTCAGACACCTCTGCCACTGTCAGGCTGAGGCAGCGGTTCATCTTCAAAGTGGTGTTGTGGATAAACTGCTTTGGTTTCACTCATTTGAGGCGTAGCTGCTGTTGGTGTCGCGGTTGAAGGAGTGAGGGGGTGTCCAATTTACAGCGGTGGGAGTCGGGCCTTTTCTCTCCCAAGCAAAACATCTATTTGTGTAATTTGCCAGACGTGGGGAAGTGAGCTCTGGCTAACGCACGCCGCCACATTTCTGTCGCCGTCAGTCCGAGGGCTCTTCGTTTTTTTCGTCTACAGTCGAAATGGCGGAAGGCTGAGGCTCCTTTCTTATTAGCCGGATACAGTGTCAGCTCCCTCCCCCTCCCTCTTTCTTCACATGGCTTCATATCTAAACGCTGATTGGTCATTTTTTTCACCCGTCCTGGCCAATGCTGAGCCTTAAGTGGCCACAGTGCGTCACACACAAGGTGGAGATTCCTGCTCCCCTCCTCAGGCCTCCACTGTACTGTTGTTCATGGCTGACCTCCAGTACATTCTCTAACACATATCATGATGGAGTTGTCCTCTCCACATCTCACCTATTTGTAGCACCATGCAAACTCTAATGTTTTGTGTATTTATGTGTAAGAAACCTTTATACCTACACTCGTCAATATTTAAAGATAAACAGTGGATCACATGTGTGTAATGTGAAAGGTGTTGTATGAACCCACTGGAAGTTATCACACAACTCTGCACTTCTCTTCAGCTCCTCTGAGCGTTTTAGCTTCTTTTAGCTGAACGCTCGTAGCAAGTTACAACGAGCACCAAACAGCACCAAACAACACACAGCAGAGGTGAGTCACAGGATGATGTGGAGAATTTGCAGAGTCAGACAGTTTTCTCAGCAGTTGGTGAAGACTGAAATGAGATGAAATATCAGATTTAAACACCACAACCTAATAAAGTGACACAACATTAGTGTTGCATTTACAGGCAGTTCTGTTGCAAAAATAAAAACAAAATTGAGAATTCTGGCCTCTTTGTCACTGTTCTCATGCATGACACGTGTTCACCATAACAGCAGATTTAGCCTAGAAACTATCACAGGCTTTTCATTTCTTCCTGGAATCATCCTTTGTATTAACTGAAATGACAACTCTTGTTGGCAGAGGTGGAGCAAACTAACAAGGTTAACATTAGCAGCATGAGTTGGTTAAAAAAAAGGTGCCTCCAGCTGAATTTGAATATTCCCAACTCAATTTTTTGGAAATGAAAATCTTCAATAGGATGAATATATAATGCAAAAAAATCTGTAGTCTTTAAAGTTACGTGTTCCAGGATTAAACTCAGAACATCTGTGCCAGTGGATGATCCATTAAGAAGAAACAGCGTCCTTATTGTATTACAGAGCTGTTTAGCCCTGGTATCAAACTGAAGTGTGGTAAGGACAAATGTATGAGACAGTCTTACATCAGACTGAGTGGCTGAGTTTGCTCATTGGTCAGGGCGGCTGATCTGTTGACATGTAATCTGCGACCTCAGTGGTAACGATGATTTGATCCAAATCATTTGTGGGTCTTCTTGTCAGTTTCTCACTTAAAGACACTGCAATAGATAAAAGGTCCTGAAAGGAAAAAGAGAAAACCTTTTGACAAATATATTCTTTGGTCCTGAAATGAAAATTGATCAGTTGATCATGGATCTTGATCGTGGTGGCAGCGGATTGTGGATAATGATTACAACTAGATATTTATTGATTGATTCTTTGAAAAGTCCCAAAAGTTTTGAGGATCTTACACTCATAGAATATGGATGTTTGAACTAAATTACACTTGATGTGTGTAAAAGTTAAAAAGATCCACATCCAGAAATGTCTCGGCCTGAAGGGGGGGGGGGGGGGGGGGCACTCAGTTCAACTGGAAAAGACCTAAACCTCCAGGAAACAACTCCCCACTTGAAGGCACCGTTCTTGTGATTTTATTTGCAAGAACCCGAGCTTCATGTGATGCGTTGTCGTGTTTGTTGGAGTTTGTCACAGAATTTGTCTTCATTATATGGAGGGACTTGACTCTATGGTCACATTGGTTCAAGCCCTTAATCTTCCGCGGCCAATTAAGGGAAGACCAGGGGTGTGGGTTTCCAATTCAGTCGCAGACAGTGGTTTGACACATTTAGAAGTTGGATGGATGTTTCCTCTCTCAGTGTAGGGGAATTCTCGAAATGTAAAAATCTTAACCTCAGGTCAGAGACATGAACATTATAGTTCACTTGCAAGAAACATGTTAGATTACATGTTGCTCTCGAACATTTTCATGAGTTGCTGACTTTTAAAGAGTAGTAGAAGCCATTTATTCGTAGTGTTGGCACAACATCAGCTCTGTTTACATATATAACGTTAATGCGAGTGAATCTCCTCCTCCGAGCTGTTAAACTACAGCTCAGAGCAAACAATGGGGGCAGGAGTCACCGAGCTCCGTCACACATGGAGAAGAAGCTCACACTTAATCAGTGTCCTCCCTCTTTCTGTCAACAGCCACACACACATCACATTCAATGGTTGGGTAATTGGTCTGAATGGGAAGTGTAGCTGTTGTAGTGGGCATTGTTGTTGCATTGTTCATCCCCAAAGAAAGTTCAGGGAAGTTCATCCCAAAGGTTCCCAAACTTTCTGACTTGCCAGACCTGGTGGAAAAACATCCACGGAATTATTGTCCGAGTTGTTTCCCCCCCCCCCACACACACACACACAAACATCATCTGCTCTCAAAATGCCACTTAGTGACACATTCACCACAACTTTAACGTCTAAACGAATGGAACATATTCTCATTGATTCACAGGCATACAATATCTTTAATTATGAGTGTTTAAAGTAGTAAACATTTATTACTTATTATAACATTGAACATTCTTGCAGTGTGGACAATTCCTTGAATACACCGACAAAAAACTTCATCCAGGGACAAAAGATTTGACTTTAACATCACTTCCTGTTCAAATTTAGTGAAGGGGATGAACTTTTGTGAATGAACGAATTTATTATAAAATTACCTTTCCCTCAGATAGAAAAATTTACATGTTTCTGCTGAAAAATAGTTGCTGTAAACTTCATTTATTTCGGGGGGTAACTATGAGGTCAATGTTAGGTTAAGTTAACTTTAATTGCCCTTTTTAAACCCACATTTTTCCAACATATGTGTTTTTTTTCCACATATAATGATGAATAAGTGGAAAGACAACACTCAGCAATGAGTTTACAGCGAGCTACGACAATGGCCCCGGATTTTTGGGACCACACGCTGTGACTGGTTTTAAAATTTATGACCTGCGAAAACTCATGTGGCATAGTAATTGTAATGTACTGCATGCTGCTCAGATGTGCACAGTATGTAATGAGATAATTGTCCGCACCCTCATGTTTGCTCACTGTTGTGCGTGTTGACATTCATATATTATGACGATTGTATGGGTTTACGCTACATCTCACTATGAGGCTGATCATCATTCACAGCTCCCTGCCCCTTTTAAAAGTTACATTTCAGTTTTGTTGTGGTTGTATTTTTAATAAAGAGAATGGGATTTCTTTTAATGCCTGGGCGAATGGAGATAAATCAAGCTCAAGCAGTATAATCTGTTTTTTTTTTTTTATGAAACTCCACTGAACTAAAAGCAGACTATCAGAGTTACAGCTTCTATAAACCTGCTCCTGTTTATCTGGCCTCTCTCTCTCGGCTCCACCTCATAATCTCTGGCGTCTTACTAGTTCCTCAGTGCTTCTATTTAAACAGTGTCATGCCCTTTGTTTTTCAGAGGTAAGTCCCTGGCCTCTTTGAAGTGGGCGCCATGTTTGCACTGTGACCATTTAATTTGGAGCGCAGCTTGATGATATTAGTGTCAGGGTCGATTGCTGATTTCAGTTGGACTTTAGAAGCTGCTCGGCTTGTGGTACGTAGGCGTCATGTGCCGCAAGGTTCAAGATCTGGTCAAACCCATAGTCTTACTTACACTCACATACACACTCCAGCTCCCTAGTTTCCCTGATCCCTGAACATGTGACAGGGCAGACATGGGACCTGGTCATTCTGCCGACTTCACGAACATGAACCCAGAACAGTGGAAGTTGTTGCTCAGACCTCCCATGATGGAACCTTCCAAATCCCTTGTCGTCCTCTTCCTATACCCAATTCACCAGTACGCTCATTCGTGTTTTAGATGTGTCTCAGTGAAGAAATGACTTTGCCATGTGCACAGAACGTGGAAATCATGCATTTGGACTTTCCCTGCTGCCTTTTATGTGGTTTTTTAATAGCAGATGTAGATCAAAGATGGCTGGCTCGTATTGGACTCTCACACAAAGACCTGGGTCAGGAGGACATGGAACCAGTTGAAAGTGAATTGAATCTATAATCCTGACACATGTAAGTCTTCATCACTTCTGATCATCCGGTGTTGATAAGCATATCACTAATGTCAGACTCTAGTAATCTTAAACTCATGCCACGAGCATTTTGTCCTGTTTTTCACGTGTTGGGCTTTCTTGTTTCTTTTCTGAGATGCAGTGGTGTTCCTAAAACTCCCCCTGTCGTTGGACCTTTGTCACTGTTATGTTTCTGAGCTAAATGTGAAACAGCAGTGTATTTTAACCAGTGACAAAGTCATAAAAATACAGACACGTGTGACAAGCCTGTCTGAAGTCTCTTTCATTGTACGGTCAATGAAGTTAAGTGACACTCAGAGATTTTATGGGAACTATTTTCTGTCCCCATCCTCTCTGGCGAACTTGGGCCAACTTAACTCTGTGGCTGGAGGTAAAAGCTGGGCCGCCGTTTGTCTTGTTGCACTTCACTATATCTCTGTTTTTATTGGGTGTGAGTGACTTGTCAGCAGTCGTCTGAAATGTTTTTCAAAAGACTTCTCTCTCGCGTTAAGTCTTTGTTCTCATGGAGGAGACTGCAGCTCGCATCGGGAAAGGACGCAAGCTTAGGAACTTGATTTACATCCTGTGGGAATGTTAGGGAGTGTTTGAAGGTGGGACACGTGTCTTTTTTCTACTCTGTGTACTCTGTGCTTGTGTATGGTGGGAAATAATAATGTTATATAACAGGTATGGTTACAATGTCCGACAGTAGAGTAACGGAACAGGTACAGAAGTGGAAGAAGAAGTAGACCTTAACTGTGAAAGACCATATGAGACTGTGTTGAGCATTTCATTCCCGCTTTAATTTTAAAGCTTGAAGTGAATTCGGATGCAAACAAAGATCCAGTTACAGTCACTAGTATTATTTCTGACACACATAGCCAGTATGTGGCTCTCCATCACACTCCTGATTGGTTTTTCGTAGTTCCCAGTTGGAATGAGGAGGGATTTATAAATATAATTGTGTCTTTATTATTATTTATTTATTACCAAACCCCAATGCCCATTTTTAACCCCCTGGTGACTGAGGAGATCAAGGAAGTTCACCAAACTCACTGCCATGTTCGTGAATGCCACATGATCGGCTGATTAGATAATTGCCTAAATAAGCAGGTGTACAGGTGCTCAATTTAAATTGTTCAGTGAAAGTAAAGCTTAATGTACCTCTGTTTGTTTCACACACACACACGCACACACACACACACACACACACACACACACACACACACACACACACACACACACAAATGAGGTTAATTACAACTACAAGCAGCACAACAAATTACTTCTGCATCACTGTATAAAACATTTATTATTAACTTCAGATAAACCAACCAAATTTTATCTTCAGATATATCGTGGCGTTCGCTTTCTCCGTTCATCTTATCCGTTCACTCCAGAGTAGCTCTGCGACCACTGCAAAAATCCTCCTCAAGATTTAAGAGAGTAAAAAAAAGTAGGGTTTTTAGTAGTTTTTCCTTACTCTTGTTGAGGGTTAAGGACAGAGGATGTCACACAATGTTAAAGCCCCATGAGACAAATTGTTATTTGTGAATGTGGGCTATACAAATAAAACTTGATTGATTGATTGATAAATAGAAATAGCTTTTGTTCTACACTTTGTTCTGACTCATCAAAAATCAAACTTTCTAACATGTATGGTAATGTGGATGATATATGTGACAGATACAATGTCAGACGTAGGTCCAGAACTTCAAAGGTATCACTTTGGCAAACCGTTGCCATTTACTTTAAATTGAAAAAAATCGTGGTGTCTTGGTTTCCATGGACACCACAGTGGGTGACCGTACATTGCAATATTAAGCTTTAAATCAGAGAGCTGCAACTTCTTATAGAATTAACAGCAGGATAAAGCAGCTGAAAATTAGAACATGCGTGAAAAAGATAAGCTCCACAATGGCTGCAGCCCCAAAGCAGACCTAGCACTCTGTTGGAAGGTGATGCAGTAGTTGTTGATGCTCCCCTGTGTAACAGTCATTTGTTCCACGGCTGCTTGGTCGTCACACTGAGGGCTCCACAGTTGTTTTAGATACAACTTCTCATTCTTTCTTTAAACCACCGGTCCACTCAGCCTCTGCCTCACTCCACTCCTCCATGTTCTTAAATACCTGAATGAGCTTTCAATGAGGTTTATCAGAAACAGCAGAGACCTCACTGATGGCAGAGATAAACACAGGAGTCACAGCAGAAAGATCAACAGTCAGGGTTTTAGCAGTTTGTGTGTTTAACCATCATCTACCTACTGCCCATGGTACAGGGCAGGTGTGTTTGATATGGGTGGTGCATTAAATCAACAGGTTTTCTGCTGCTGCTGATTTGACATTTTTCTAATCACAACTTCATCATGTGACATTTGTTTTCTCTGTGTGACAATTTTCAGATTAAAATGTAACAGAGTTAACAAATATTTACACACAGCCATATGAATGTATTTGTGATTATGGGCGGCTTATTGATGTTATATACATATATTATATATATGTATATATATAACAAAAGAAAACCTACTGCAATAAAAGCTTTTCTTGGGCTTTTTGATATGTCTTAACCTTTAAAAAGATATCACACTTGCACAGTTAAATATCCAGCAACTACAGAGGAATGTTTTTGTCCAAATGACCACCTGAAGTCACTGGTGTGTCATGGTCTACATGTTCCTGTAGAAGCTTTAGACACATGTTCAAATAGCCTCTGCCCCACATCACTTGTACTGGCACACACTGAAAGCTCTCTGGGTAATTCCCAAATTGCCATGTTTACAACGAGCTAACCTGTCAGTGGGTAATAAACAACACTTAGAAGCACGGCATACTGTCCCTGTATCTAAATAAGAAGCGGCATCAGTCAAACTCCAGTCCGAGTACAACACATGTCTGTGGCGCTGCTCAGAGTTTATCTAAGCAGGCGTGGGTGTATTTTACATGCGTCTGAGCTTGGACAAGTGTTGGAGGGGATTGTGTGTTTTCAGAAGAGCTGGCGGGTTTAGTCTCAGCGCCTCGACTCGGCCCGGGCATTTGTTCATGGTGACACAGACTGTTAGTATTTGCTAATCTCTTGTATTCATCTCAGTGTCAGCCCAGTGTGTGGAGGCCAGGCCTCTTAGTGCCATCAGAGCAAATGATTTCTCCGAGGTCAGACGCGCAGATCCCGCATAGTTCCTCTTTCTGTCCTCTTTAAACACGTCCTCGAGGACGCTGCCATGATCAAAAGCCCACTTCTGCAAAGGCCTGGATGTGCAACAGGCTCCCACCGTGTTTGTGTCTCGTGCTTGGTGAGTGGTGGGCGCAGGCTCTTGTCGCTGTTTGATCTAGGACGGTAAAGGACGTTTCCACGCTGGCCTCCATTGTTTCCTTTCCCAGTAATGAGTGACAAGATGGAGGTTGCCCAGCGTGGCCTTCTCCAGCCACTTCATTAGCTGCCCCGCCATGTTTGGTTTTTCTTTGATTTACGGTGCGACATCTTTCAGTTTGTAATTTGTCTCTGGAGCAGCAGGTCATGGGAGGATGTACCATGACACATAGTCTTTACATAGAGCCCTTACATGATCTATTTATTCCAAATCATGCCGTGGAACAACCAAGAGAGCGTGCAAATAGGCACTTACACAGCAGGGTTCAAATCTCCGGCTCATCTAGCATGTCACCCGAAGAAACAAAAATAGTTTCAGTTAAATGGTTTTTCTCCAACGGGGTTATATAATTCTAAACTAACATACGTTTAAAAAAAACTGTTCACCTACTTAAGGTTTCCTGTGTGTCTGCTTTACTCTACATGGCATTGGTTCGGATTATTCCCGAGGTCTTTAAGAAAAGCATATTTCCCGTCCACCTTTTCAACCCTTCATCAGGAGATTTATTGGGGTTGGGGTCTGAATGGAAAGCCACAGTGCTCACCACTTGCTGCTCTTGCTTGGAACCGAACGGATCTTTGGTGCACGGTATGATTAGATCAAATGAATCCTCTCCCACACAACTCTAAATCTAAGACGTGACTCTCTCTGCTGAACAGGCTGGAATTGCTCCATGACCAGTGTGGAGTTCATTCAGTGATATCACCAGCCTCTCATTAGACAACACATCCCAATACCACCGTGTTTCACTGTAGGTCTTATGCACTATTGCTTTGAGTCGAGCTCAGACTGCACATAGTCCTGTTTGCAGCTACACACAATCTGGAACAGTGGTGGTTAATGTTCATACTTTTGCTGTTATGAAGACACTTGCTTCACTTGCTAAATTATAGTTTGTCTGACTGGATCAAAACTGTTCAAAACTTAAAATTTTTCAACGTCAATTAAAAATACCCTTTGGTCCCATTCTTTTTCGTTGTCCCCCATGCCACCTGATCTCACAGTATTTTTACTTTTGACGCTATTTTGACTGTTTCTGAGGTTAAAAATTCAAACTTATCTTTCATGCTCAAACATTATATAAAACAAGGAGAAAATCTTCAGCCAGTCAACATCCATTATACTCACTGTACTTAACAGGAGTATCACTAAGATAAGTTGAACATCTGGCATAAGCCGCAAAGACCAATAAAATGTGACTTATGTTTGAGGAGAAAACATTTTATTTTAATAATAGATTACAATTTAATTTGTATTAACTCTGATTAAGGTTACTCTCTTAGTATGAATAAAATTATAGAAACCAAGAATACACACACACACACACTGTCATATAGAAATCTGAAACATTGATATATTTATATAATATAAGATATTTTCCTACATCATATTACTCCAGCTTCATTAAGTACTTTCTCCATTTTTTTCGTTTTTCTCTTTCTTTTGTGAGATAATTGTGGATGTATATTTGTTCCTATATTTCTCATCCAAATGATTTCACACTAGCTGAATCTTGTTAATTCATATGATGCAGAGGTTTACTCCTTATAATTCAATATTTGGATCAGTTCCACTAGGTGTGATTAGAAAGATTAATTCAGTTAAAAGAATTTAAGCATTACTACACCATAAACACCATCTGTAATCATATCTACATGTTTACAATGACTGGAAATTAAAAATGCTGTGGATTGTTCTGCTTCAATGCATATTATAGTCATTCAAAGCAATTGACAGAAAATGCAATGGATGATACTTGTAAAGTGAGTCAGTGTGCCACCTAGTGGTGGTTTCTCCTGTGAATTATCAGTTGTGAGCATCTTCTGTGGAGGGGGGGGGGGGTAACAAGTTCTAGGAAAAGGCTGTATTAATGAGTGGAGAAACTGGCAGACAGAGAAAGAAGGATTTGATGAGTATGAAAACCGTGGGATTCCTACTCTACGACCTTAACAGTCACCGGACCAGGAATCAACACGTGTAGGAAGCAGCCCTCTCCAACACTGACATCATAACAGCATATGAGTGAATATGTTTTGGGAGAATGTAGAAACTTGTAGAATTAATGCCAAGGTGCAAAGAAGCTGTTCTTGCTGCCTGTGGTGGTCTTACACCTTATACTGAGACACTTCCTGTTGCCTTTTCCTGAAGGTGCATGCTGGGAAAGGATCCAGTCACCTTTGACACTGAATAAATCAGGTGCTTTTGTCCGGTGCTCTGCATAATAAATAAGCTTCTTGTGAAGGACAATGGCAGCTATAACATAATATGATATTATATACCAAAGACTTTTTGTTAATCTAAGGAATTATTTTATAAACAAACACATTAATGTCCACTTTCAGTCTACGGATAGCAGTGGTTTCATATTCAAACGAAAGACACATCCTGTATTTGGAAGTAGTGAAGTGTTGGGAAGATGATGAAGGATAACAGAGTGTGACGCAGAGGGAAATTAAATCATTGCAGTATTAATACCAGAGTGAGTCTCCCCAAAAGAGAAGCTGTGAACTTTCCTTCTCCTTACCCAGTGTCCAGGAGGGGGCGATGGGCCTACATGCAGCTCCAAAACTATCCATGAAGTCTCTCAAACACACACACACACACACACACACACACACACACACACACACACACACACACACACACACACACACCGGGCTCAGCCTTAATTGCTGCATGTGTTTTTTTACACAAAAACAGAGAGAAAATCTCTCGTCCGATATGAATATTGCATGGTGTACACCACCCTGTCTCTCTATTCTTACATATCTACATGCATGTGGAACTGACAACTCCATTGGTTACTGTTACAGGTGCACTTGTGTTTATTGAGTGTTTTCCAAGAATCTTTCAGTTTATCTTACTTTATTGATAACATAAATATCTTCGAACCGTTTTGGTTTGAAACGGATAAGCGTGTGCATGAGTGTGTTTGTGTGTGTGAGGTTCTGGCGTGTGGAAGTGTTGCAGTGAAGTTCGACCCTGTGTCTTCTTCCTCCTCCCCGCGAGGGAGAACAGGGGCCTGTGATTGGACCCCTCCTGCTCCTCCTGTGGTCCAGCGTGATGCCGCACCTGAGCCCAGCACCCAATAGGCTGCCTCCGCTGTCAGTAGCACAACAACCCTCACAGTGTCGACACCGTGCAGGTTCCTGGGCTGGTTCCCAGCTCTGTCAGACGGACACACTGCACTGGCCTCCCATTCACCAACACAATGCACCGCACTTGTTGCAGCTCTGCACAGCAGTTTGCAGAATTGTTCTCGCTGGTGTTATAGGAGTTTATTTATTTATTTTAAAAAGGAGAAGTTTCTCTAAACTGCTGGCGTTATATGTTGACCTCATTTCTGACATACATCAGGTTTAACCTTCAAATCCTGAACTCAGTTTGTGAAGGTCATCAGCAGAGCAGGTCAGCGCCCGAGCCTGTTTTTTTTACATGTAATTTATTTAACCTTCAGGCATATAAATAAAAAAAATGGAATTATAAATTTGCACAACATTAAAATTATAACTCAAAGTTATGCTGAGATGAAAACATTTTTTGTTGTTGTTCTCAAACCCTCGATTTCGCACCATGTTTATATTTATAAACATCTATTATTATAAGCTACAATACAAGTTCTTTCTCCCAGTGTATTTCTATTAAATGCATAATTTTACAAATAAAAAAAGAGCATGTTGATAAATCATATGAGGTTATAAAAGCGAGCGTTTCCTCCAGGATAATGTGAATCTATACATCCAGAGAGGAGGGAGAGAGAGCAGCCCCATGCGTGATGACGATGTTTGGGTTTGACAGTGAAAACCAGGGATGCTGCTGTTTGTCTCCTGTGTTGAGACAAATGTGCAACATCTTCTTCTGGGGGACGGCGAACCCTGCGACAACAATAGCGGCCCACACTGATCATTTAACAAAGTTGTGAATAATCTTGGCCTTTTTACCCCACGCCGTCAGCAGCCATTAGTTATGATCCATAGGGCCTCCACGGGAGCCCACTGATCACTCATAGCCTGATTGATTTAGACAAATACTTTTTTCTCCCTGAGTGAGAGGTCGAGTCGCTCTCTCTGTTAATTGAAGATAACAGAGTGGCAACAATGGCCGCCGTAATAGAATGAGAGTTTTGTGATTATCGCTGCAGAAAGAAAAGAAAATAAAGAAGAAGGGGAGGAGGAGGAGGAGGAGGTGGAGGAGGAGGAGGAGGAGGAGGAGGAGGAGGAGGACTCTAATTAGGAAGCGGGGCGGTGTGGAGGCTGTGGCCGGCAGGCAGGCGACAGGCGCCGGGTCCCGGACAAAAGGCTGTCTGCTGCCCTGAACTCCCCCCTGCTTAACCCTTTAAACCGAGATACACACAGTCCATCACACACAATGATGCATCGTGCTCGCTCTCTCTCTCTCTCTCTCTCTCTCTCTCTCTCTCTCTCTCTCTCTCTCTCTCTCTCTCTCTCTCTCTCTCTCTCTCTCTCTCTCTCTCTCTCTCTCTCTCTCACACACACACACATTTTGATACAAAAACATGAGGACGATTGGGGAAAAAAATACATAAAATATATTTTTTTTTGACAGAAAATCGACAGACATATTGTTTTACTTTAACACTATAATTTATTACACATGTGCACACCATTTACATCATGACACAATTGTCTTACTGAAGAGTGTATTGGCCTCTTCTGAGGATATACAGAATATACAGCAGTAAAGGAGGTAAAAAGGCCAGTTTACAGTGTGTGTCCGGCTGCAGAGGATGTGTGTGTGTGTGTGTGTGTGTGTGTGAGCGCAGCAGAGAAAGCTCTTCCTATAAATACTTACATCACTGGGCTCCTGCTAAAAATACCGCCGGGCACACAATACTAAAGGAAACACCGACTGACTGAGGAGCTGCTCGAAATAGAGCTGGACGACACAGACTCAGACTGAACATAAATAAAAATGAACCGCTGCTGATACTGTCACTGCTCCTGTCTCCATACAACTAATAATATCCAGCCTGTCACTGCTCAGACTGAGAAAAAAAACATGTGTATTGATACCTGTGGTTTTTATGCAACACGTAAAAAATCACTCACAAATTACAACCATCCGATTTAAATGCATTGTAATAACGTAAATTTAATCCAATAATATTATAATTTCAAATGTGGCCAAACCAACGGCATTTTTCCTGTTAAACATTTGTCCGACAGAGGGCGCTCCTGGCCCACTCGTATATGAGTGTGTGCGTGCGTGTGTGTGTGTGTGTGCGTGTGTGCGTGTGTGTGTGCGCACGTGTGTGTGTGTGCGTGTGTGTGTGTGTGTGTGTGCGTGCGTGTGTGTGTGTGCGTAGAGAACTTTAAAAAAATACTTCAAATTTAAACAGCTGCTTTGCAATAATAATAATAATAATATGATACGCACATTTTCAGCACAACGATTTTTTATTGAAATTGTGAGACAATCAAAAAAAAAAAATACCCGGACAACCAGCATAAACAAGATACTTTCATCTTTAAATATATTTATGAATAGATATGAATGATGCGCCCACAGGAGGAATTGCTTTGAACGTCTCCTGGCTGGAGTGAAGTAACCTGAGGTGTTTTTGAATCCATGTGGAGCTCTCGCTCTGTTCCTCTGTATTTGTCGGTGGATGCAGACACTAAAACATGGCACACACGTCTCCTAAAAAACCAGCGATGCTTCATACAGTTCGTCAAACCAACAAGCGCTAAATAGCTTTAATTTACAGTATATGGTCATGTAAAATGAGAGGACAGGAGCAGGCGGAGGGGAAAAAGCAACCAGTTAAATTCGAAATATATACACGCTAATATACAGCCTTGAATAAATTAATACCAATTGCATATTCTTGGATCTTAGCTTTATTTACAGATTTTTTTTTTTTTTATTCTTAATTACATAAATATTTCAGAAACATTTTTTTTTTCTGGCATGAAATGAGAAGCGGGTTCTTTTCTCTCGCAGACGGAACGTTTCACTTTCCATCCCTTTGAAATAATCAGGCCTGGAAAACGAACACAGTTTTTGGATGCAGCTTGAGATCGACCCGGTGCTTCAGGTCCACCACGGTCCACACGCACTCTCTGCGGTGCGCGGCGCGGTGGAGCTGCGGGCTCTGCGGCAGGTGACACCGATACGCGGTATCTGCTCCACCTCTGCTTTAGAGCACATGATACACCTTTGATCCTTTGCATTATTTGCTGTAGTGGAAATGATCAGTGTCTCTGTCTCTCTGTGACACTTCCTTCAACTTGTATTTCAATAATATTTGAGGATTATTCAGCGTTATACTGTCTTTATTCATAATTTGCACTTTTAATTTATGTAGCTTACTTATAAATTATTGTTAATTTATGTTTCATTCCACCGATATAGAAATGTACTCACTTTCCTGGGTGGTCAGCCTGCTAACTCTAAACACTGGGATTTAAGGGTCTGATATAGTCCAAATATTTTCTGACATGCTTTTCCACTCTTTCAACAGGTCAGCTCAAGAGGAAACCTTCAATACTTGTGAATTCAAAAAAAGGTTAAATTTAAGTATATGGACTAAGTTTCATTCAATCTGCAGCTTTGTTCCAAAAGAATATCAGTAATCAGCCTTCACTGACCCTTGTCGGTCAAACCCTCATCCCACTCTCTGTAATGTGCTGTACAGGACATATGCACGTATAGTCCTCTGGTATTCAAGCCAAGACATTGTCCTAAACAGGGACTCCTCATCACTTGGGGGACTCAGCAGTCGGGGAGGACCCCCTCTGGCCCTCCAGGCCGCTCACCAGTCTCTGGATACTTTGCAGTTCATTCACTGAGTCCTTCATGGCGGTTTTGGGGGATGCGTCCCTTCCACTTGACCCTCCTGTCTTGTGTTTGCTGTGGTGCTCCGGGGCCGGGCTGGCCTCTCTGCTGCCCGGTTTGGAGGATTCAGAGCCTGGGTTGAGGCTGCTGGGCAGGCCGCTGCTGAGCAGACCGGAGCCCTGGGACAGCGACACCGGGAGCTGGTAAGGGTTGAAGCGGAGCCGGGGCCGGGACGAGGCCAGGAAGGGATTCCTGGAGAGAGGGTTGGAGCTGCTGGTGGTGGGGAGGGCTGAGGCGGACGCTGCTGCTGCAGCCGCTGCCATGTAGGTGTAAGGGTACGGGAAAAGACCCCCGAATGGAGGCATCGGGATGCCCTGCAACACAAAGGGGAAAGATGTGAGTCATAACTGTACACATCACTATTTCCACTTGAGTTGTCAAATAATCAAATTAGGAACATCCAATACAATCACAACAACAACAACCAAACAGATTGTTCCCTCACATTGTTCAGTTCAGATCTTTATGGAAACAAAAGTCAGATCTGTTTGAGCCTAAATTAGTTTTACTCTTTTCACAGAAGCCTGACAAAATGTGAAAAACCTTTCTTTGAGGACTGCACCTATTATTACATCCTTATCTTTGAGTAAAAATACAGGTTTGCAGGCAGCAAAAACATGAAATACTGCTCTAATACTCAAATAAATTTTCAGCACTAAATTAAACACATCTCTGACTGAAGTATTTCTGATGCTGTACTGTGCACGGTGTGGTTGTAATATACACAGGTCTGGTTTTTAAGAAGTGACACCTAATACTGTATAAACGCTCCCTCTGAAACGGCGGCCTATCTGTCTTACTGACAAGCGCTCGGTGCTACAGGTGTACAGGCAAACTAAATCATTTTCTGACTGGATGACCTTTCTTACCTGTGAGGCGAGCATGTGCTGGGACAGATGGAAGGGGAAGGGGTTTCCTCCCGTGCCCTGGGCGGAGAGGCTGCCATTTTCCAAACCACTAACAGAGGCCAAAAGATGCCCCATTCCCATAGCAGAAAAGGCTCCAGGGCCCATGGCAAACTGCCCGGGGTGAAACAACAGCGGTGATCCGGCGTTCAGAGGGTTAAAGAACTGCTGACTGTGCAGGCCAGACAGAGCCAGGCTTTGTAAGTGGCCTGGGCTGAAGTGCGAGGGGCTCTCAGTCTGGACCATGAGAGGAGAGAACGTGTCCTTACTGGCACTAATGCCTCCTGCCTCTGAGTCCTTTGTCAGTGCATCTGTGGTGTCCTTCCTGTGCCTGCTCTCTGCTTTGTCCTTCTCGGGGTTCCTTATACTGAATACGGAGTCATCCTTCTTTTCTGCACTGGGCCTGTCCCGCACGCGGTCCTCACACCTGGAGCTGTAGGGGGACACAGGTTCAGGACCTGGGCTGTTGGAGTCACAGTGCTCGTCAGGCTCCAGCTCCTGCTCACTGTCAGAGCACGTTTTATCATCTGCAAGGAGGGAAAAAACAATGTTCAACTGTTATTCACCTCATCACCAACTATTGAAAAAATACACACCAGTAATCTACACACACACACTTGAGGGTCACCCAGTAGCTTGGTGATCGCATTTTAAATGTTGATTTAAAACATTATATTTTTAGGAGTATAGGCTTGTTAGTTGAGTGTGAGTCTGCAAATATCAGAAAAATCTGAACAATCAAATAATCAATTATAACACTGTCTAGGATTTGTTATTGAACTCTGTTATTCAATTCTTAAACTAAGGGGAATAAAACAGAGGGATCGGACCAACTTAAAATAAACTCAAGTAAGAAATATCAAATTAATGGTATTAAAATATCTCTAACCCTCATGAGAGTTTTGTATATAGGACTTTTAAATTTAAATATGTCTCACTTTAGTCAAAATTCAGGTTTACATACATGGTTGTAGTTACATAATAATGTGTTTAGCTACCAAACACTATAAAGTGGGCTTTTAAAATTAATTATTATATTTATACCTGACACTCGCATAAATTCTATTAAATTACAGTAATTTGATATAATTAATACATTTATACAATTTGGATGATTCAATTTAAATGTATAGGTGCATTTCAAAAAAAGGTTCCAGCTAAAGCTCCAGACGTGCCCTCACCACACACACCACCAGAACTCTTATCTCACCTCGACTCGCTCGGGTGAACCTCAGCGGGCTGGAGCCGTCGCCCAGCGGGGAGTGGACAGTGTCCCTGCCCGCCGGAGGATCACTGGAGGAGGCGTCCGAGTCCGCGCCCTCCCGGTCCGCCTTGCACTGGTCCTCGTACATCCGCAGCGAAGGCATGGTCAGCTGTTTCCTGTCATAATAATAATAATATTGATTAATAATAATATGGATTATTATTAATAATAATAATAATAATTTGGGGAGTTTCTTTACATTGTGACACCATGAGCTTGTAAAATAAAAAGATGGTGGACACACACACACACACACACACACACACACACACACACACACACACACACACACACACACACACACACACACTGATGTTCGCAGGTGTTCTGTCCGTTACCTTTTCTCTCTCCTTCCGTTCCCCGTGTCTCTGAATCCTTTCGCAAAAGGGTTGTTGTCGATCTTCAGCTGCGTTATCTGTCGACACACACACAGACACACACTTCATGTTAGAGCCCTGTTAGACTAGGAGCCACAGCTCCAGTTCTTTGTCTCCACCTGGCCCACATGTAGGAAAACAACGTGCTGCAGAACCGTGTTGGACCGGAGCCACGGAGCAGAGCGCGGCTGCATTATTAATAAAAAGCGTAATGATGGGGCGTTATTCTCATTGGCCCCTAGAGAGAAGATCTGCCACGAAATATTTCTTTGTGGGGCCACATGAGCCTCGGTTCCCCCCAGAAAAAAAAAACCGAGGCAGAGGGAGCACTACTTGAACAGATGACTATCTTATCAATAATTAATAGTGTGGTTTGGATCACTGCTGCTCCGCGATATGTCCTGATGTGGAAGACGCCGGCTCGCCCCCGGAGACCCCCGGTGGCCCTGGGAGAAGGCGCTCCGGGCCTCGGCCACATCTGCCCGCTGTGGCTGCAGGGTGACCAGGCTTTTAAATGGCCTTGTAATCGATTGTGACTCTTGGTCATAAACTTTTACAACGAGAGCCCACCCCACACCCCCACACACATTAACCCGACCCTCCTGGACACGAGCTCCAATTGACTCCGCGGAAGAGGATCAGGAGTGAGCTCATACTAATAAACACATGGCAGATACCGCGCAATAACCCGCATCTTGAAAAGGTCAAACATTCTCCTGAACCCAAATGGGGAGGTCACCGGGGTCACCTTCTTTAAATAAAAACTGATAATAATAATTAAAAAAAAGGGGGAGAAGTGTGAGTCTGAGTTCGAGGCCGTGCACCACAACAACACTGTGCAGCATTTACACGCCCAATTTATTCACTTGTGGCGAAAAGGCAGGAGCTCATTTTCTACAGCAGACAGGACACAGGTTGGAAACTCCTCGGTGAGAAACACACGGAGCACTCAGCAGCCCGGGAGGAACAGCAATTAAATAAATCAAGTGGGACATGGGAGTCCTCTGCAGGGAAATTAGGCGACCTACAAAATCAGATTAAGTCTTCGGGGGCTGGCGGTGGGGGGAGGGGGACGCATTGCATGTAGGACATTATTTTTTTTGCAGCAGAGCCACATTGCAGAGAGGAGGGACACACACACACACACACACACACACACACACACACACACACCTTGTCGTTCTGATACGCCGTCACGGCCACAAACTCGGTCTCCGGGAACACGTAGGTCCGGAAGGTGCTGTAGGGCAGCTTCAGGATGTCGTTGGCCCGCACGATGTGGAACCGGGGCTGGTACTTGTGCATCGAGTTCAGGATGGTCTGCTCCAGTAGACACAAGACACACAGGGAGAGTGAGCTTTGCGGAGAGGATCGCGACCCGCCAGGTCTCCTCCACGTTCCCAGTGTACACAGGGAATGTTGACGCGGATCAGCCTATTGTTAGCCGCTGTTCTAATTGCTGTGTAGGCAGACTTGTGTGTAATTAGTGCGGAGCAAAGTGAAAACCCGGACCAGGCCACACATGGTGTCACCAGGGCTCAGAAGCACGGCGAGAAAATCATATTTATATATTTATATATTTATGACTTGATCTAATTCCTAAAGCGACACATTCCCACTCGATTATTCATCTGAATTTCACCCACTGCTCATATATTAAATCTATTATGTTTTACATTACAATAAAAGGCTGTGAAGATTTATAATTGCTATAATAATTAAACATGTCTTCTTTCATATAACTACAACACAGACACGTGGGAAATATCGTAGCCTATAATACAAGGTACAAATATAAAATAATATCAAACATAATATTTAACAAAAATCCACAACAGACCTAATAGTAGCCTATGCAGAAAATAACAACATAATAACATAGATACATATTATATATAATTTAACACAATAGGACCATATCATAGTCTTTATTCTACTTTACTATATTATACTATACTGTGATTTTGCATGCTCATTTCACGTCATTTCTGTCGTTTGGTGAGACACCATTTAATCCTCCTTCCTTACAAACCCTCAGCTCAAATGGGTTTTATTTACATGTTAATCTGTTATTATTTATATAAAATTATTTAATAATTCCCAATAAAAGCCACACAATTAGCAGGCAGGGGATGGGGGGGGCAGCCTGCTCTCCTCACACAGCCCCCGAGCTGCAGCAGAGGTAAATGATAATATTGTGGAGAGCTCAGAGGAAACATAAGCTCAGTGTGTGTCAGTGGCGGTGCGAAGTCAAGTGGTGACAAAGTGTCAACAGCTCCAGCAGCACCAGCATGAATTCATCTTTAAACCTATAGAACACACATTTTTATTATTGGCTATATTTTCGAAGGGTGGAAAATAAACCGCAGAATATTATCGCCCACTTGTTTTGCTTCATTATTTCCCTGAAGAAGAAGTTTTGAATTCAGCACACGAGCTCTGATTTATTCATTCCCTGTTTGTTTTTTTTTCTTCTTCTTTTTTCCTCGCTGTGTTGCACTATTGTTTTGCTGACACTTAGCCTCACACTCCTCATCAAATTTTCATCTGAACCTGAAAACACCTAAACACACAGTTCGTCCCGGTCTGCGTCCTGCAGACACCTCCCGCGGCAGGGCCACACGGGCAGGGACGAGTCGAGCCAAAGGAAAAACTAGTTATACTCACAAATCCGTGTTTGTCCGAGATGTTGTTGGTCAGCTTGAGTTTGTGGAACGCAACAGGCTTGGCCATCCACTGTTCTCCGGTGGCCGGGCTGTCCGGGTGGATGTACATCCTCTTGGGCATCTCCGGGTCGGCCTTGCCCGCCACCATCCAGCGGGAGTTGTGGAACTTGTAGCGGCAGTCGTCCGCCGCCACGATGTCCATCAGCAGGATGTATTTGGCTTTTTTATCGAGGCCGTTTATCCGCACTTTGAACGGGGGGAACATCCTCCTGCACGGACACACACACACACACACACACACATGAGGAGTCAGCACACAGAGATTCAAACTAAACACAGGAGCAGATCCTCGCTGGGAGAGGAACAGGTCCGACACTAGACGCGCTGAGGGAAAACACGGGGCTCTCACAAGTGGAAATATTCGAATTGTCAGAAATTATTCTCCAGTCGTTGCACGCAATTAGGCCACAGTGAAAAGTGTATGTGTGTGTTTGTTGTCTCTGTCAGCCTGTGTGTGTGTGTGTGTTGTCCAAGGCTACACTACAAAGCTGGGTCGTATATTTATGAGGACGTTGGAGCTTTTTGAAGTGACAGTGTGTTTATAAAAGCCAGGAGCCTGCTGCCTCAACACAATGCAGTTTAAGAGATAAAAACTAAAGCTCGGCTCATGTTTCCCCTCCAAAAAAATATCCCTATCATTCCCCTTTGATCGGACTGGACAAACATCCCAAAATATCCAGAAATAACATGGAGGTTTATTCACAAGTGAAGCCGCCGAAATTCTGGCCTGGGACTCCAATTGAAAATCGATATATTTATTGCATAATACGAGGTGAAGAGATGTAATCGCTGGAGTGTTGTGCAGTTGTCTTGTGTGTTTTAATTCATGCACAACAGGCTAATAATCGGCGGTGGAATAATAATAATATAGCGAAGGCCTGGCGCACAAGCTGCCACTGAACAACCCGAGTAAAGGGATTTCTATCGGCTCTAAACTTGTCCTATGTTTTTTAATCGCTGCACATATGTCGACAAATGTCCAACTTTTTTTTGCAAAATAAAAAAAATGTATAAAAGAGAGGAAAAATATAGTTCTGGCTGATTCTTACCGTCCGGACTTGGTAATAACCATCTCCGTCCCGAGCTTGTGAAACTGGTCCCAAAGATCCTTGGCTTCCAGTGTAACTTTGGGGTCGTCGTCCACCTCCTCCTCGGGCTCCAGGCTCTTCATGCTGCGGAGGTGAGCCGCCTGGTGGTGGCTGAGGGCCGGGTGGAGCACAGCCTCCGCCGCCCCGGCCAGGCCGTGCTCCGACATGGGCTTGGTGAGCGCCCCGGGAGGCAGGCTGAGCGCCGGGAAGAAGGACGGCTGCGCGGCCGCGAGGAAGGCGGACATGGGGAAGTCGGTCGCCCGGTGTGCGTGGAAAGGGTGATAAGCCATTGCAGTCCCTGTGAAAACTGGATCTCTCATCGGTGCATCCACAAAAAACAAGTGAAAAAATAATTGAGAGATATCTGAGTGGTAGTTCCCCTCCGAGCTGGAGCCGGGGTAGGTCCGCGCCGGGCGGGCGGTGGATGAGTGTGGAGCCGCGGAGGAGAGTCAGATCAGGAGGAGTGGTGCGGTCCGGGCTCGGGTTCCTGCGCCGGGTTCCTCGGCGGCTCGGAGAGAAGCGAGCGGTGCTGCAGTCATCCCACACTGACTGGAGAGATGTGGCTCCGTTCACTGCAGATCTGTGACTATCTCACATGTCCTTCCTGCCTCCATCCCCAGCTCTAATGAACCAAGCCCCTTTGATTGCTGATTTTACGCTTTCTGGACCAATTGCGGGCCCCTATAGGCGTGGTTCTGACAGCTCCGGCCAGACTCTGCGAGAGGAGGGGGGGGGGACAAGAAGGTGTCGGAAGCATTAGCAGTAAGAAAACATGTCAACAGGATAAAATATTAACCAATGACAGGAAAGATCGGGGAAATCCCACCCCCATTTCCACAGCCAAACACCGGGTCAGCCCTCAGTTCGTGGCCGGTGGAGGCATCGCTCCTCTCGGCTTTGCGTTTTTTAACAACGTCGCCTCCGGAGAAAGCAAAACCTGTCCACTGTCCTAACACTCACCTTTACAGAGAGGAGCAGCTCCACTCCTCCACCTCCTCCACCTCCTCCTCCACCTCCTCCACCCCTGTGTGTCAGAACAGCCCGGCACAGTCACTCCTCCACCCGCAGCTCCTGCGCTACAGTCCGGACAAGCTTCCCCAAGCAGCCGCTCTCTCTCTCTCTCTCTCTCTCTCTCTGGCTCTCCGGCTCTCTCTCTCCGTCTCTCTCTATAACAACAGACTCGTTCTGACTCCCAAGTTCTCGGCTGTTTTGACGTGAGCCCGGGCTCTGGTAGCCGGGTGTAGCTCGCTCTGCCCCGGGTTCCTCAGAGCTCTGTGCCCGGCGCTGCGTGGAGGAGAACCCAGATGAATGAGGATGAGGAGGATGAGGATGAATGAATTCTGAGAGAGAGAACACTCGGGGAGAAGGAGACGCGGTGAGTGCTCACTTCTCTTCCTTGTTCGGGCTGCGCACAAAGTTGCATTTCTCTCCCAGACTCCGTGGCACGGTTCGATCTTTACTCGGGCTAAACAGGAGGATAAATAGTGGAGTGTGTGTGTTTTGAGGTTTTATTATATTCTTCTGCAGGGCTGTGCGCCTGTGTGAGATTTCCCCTGGTGTGTTTGTGTGTGTGTGTGTGTGTGTGTGTGTGTGTGTGTGTGTGTGTGTGTGTGTGTGTGTGTGCGTGTAGTTTGTTTCCACATCACACACACACACACCCGGCGATGACATGATTTAGTGCCCGCTTGTGAGGACAGACCGGGGCCGTGGAGCCGTGTGATCCCCGGCAGGTCGGACCCAGTCAGACCCGGGGACGGAGCGGGACTCCTGGAGCCACTGGGGGGGGAGGAGGGGAGGAGGGGAGGAGGGGGTGAGGAATCCAGCGCCGCGGCTCCTGGTGAACACGGACTCAGTGTGTGTTGAAGAGCCGCTCGGCGCCAGTCGGCTGATGCGCCACAATAAGAACAAGTCTCTTGTCTCTTTCCATTTCCCCTGAAGTCCTGCATGTGTGTGCGCGCCCCCGCGGCCCCTCGGCAGCAGCCTGCTCCTCCGCGGCCGCGCGCCAGGACCCCGGGTCCGAGGAGAACTCCGCCACAGAAGTCATGTCGACTCACACTGAAACAAAAGTGATTCTCCGTCTAAAGGACACTGTCTGACACCAACACACATTTCATACTAACACGTGTAACTAAGCTCCGACCGGCCATAAAACTGTCCTCAATAATATTAGTAAAAATCCTTATTACTGAAACATATTATCAATTTAATGGTTACACAACTCACAGAGTAAACACTCAAATGCACACACTGCTTCAACAAATATAAAGGTGTAAAAAATAATGAATACTATTTTAAATGATATCCTTAAATGCGAAGCCACAACAACCTTCCAGAGAGTCGGACACAGCAAGTTGTGTGATTTAAGAGCATGAAATGTGTGCACGGTGTCTCCGCGGTGTCACACACTTGTTGCTCGGCTTCCATCAGAGTGAGACAGCCATGCGTAAAGAGTGCAGGCCGGACAGGGAGCAGGGAGCAGGGTACCTCTGTGAAAACACTGTGTCCATCCAGGCCCATGCACACACATCAGATCAGACACCAGTGCTCCCAGTGTCCCCAGCAGCAGCAACCAGTGCACTGCCCCAGCGAGAGGAAGTGTGTTTCCATCCAGGTGTCTGAACACCGGCTCCATGTGTGAATGTAAAAAAGCATGAAGGATGTTTTCCACGCACTTGACAGTTTCCCTTCAGATGCGCACAGTGGTTTGTATCTGTTCTAATTCTCCCGGACAGCTGACTGGTTTGGAATGCTGCAACTGGAGATTTATGAAATGACAGGGAGCGCAGTCAGACGCTCGGAGCCGCGCGTACGGAGCTTTGCATGAGACAGGAACAGATTAGCAGCACATGGAGGAGCTGGATAACTGTTTTTCAACCGGAATATACTCAACTGGGTAATTGTATCAATAATGCTCGTGCCAATTACTCACCATTTATTTGTTCTGTGCCCTCAGCGGTACAGAAATCTCCATTACGCGCGATTTAAAAGTCATTAGGTGGAAGGAGGACTGGGCTGCATGTATGAAGGAGCAGCGTCCCGACAGATGAACACAGGCCTGGGCCTTGTGTTGGTGAAACACACACATGGACATATGCTGCTTAAAGGCTGGGTTTGATGAGGGGAAGAGAGCATCAAAGAGTGGAAAAGAAAAATGCGCAAGTTTGGCAACATTCAATCGCAAAGTTTTCTTTTTTTTAATCCTTGACTTTTTTTCCTACGTTGCTAATTGCATAATATACAGATAAATTAAATTTTATGCTGACATTTTTAATTATCTTAACCCCAGAAATAGGTTCAAGTAAAATAGTTTGGAGGCTTAAATTTGAGATAATTGCGCACAGACTCGCCAGCCACACAGTCAGCTGAGGAGTGGACCGCTGGCACGGCGCTTCTCCACCGGTGAGAAGTGGACTGGAGTTTGTGTGTGTCCTTGACGCGTCCTCTCACAACAACACAATACAGGTGCACGTTTGCAAATGTGCGTCCGCAGCGTCTCCGCCTTGGATCTGGCCCCTGTGTCAGTGATCCGAGCCAGAGACGCTCTAATTACAACATAACGGGACACTTTTCACCATATTCTATAATTGAGTATTGTTATTTTCTTCTTCCCCTCGACATTGTTCCTTTCTTCCTTTCATCGCTCCATCTTCTCCTCCCATCTCCCTGCATCATCTCTCCGGCTATATTTAGCGGCTAGACTGAGGCCTTGGCGCCAGACCGTTTAAGACCTGTCAAAGTCCCTCATATTTCCCCTTGTCACATGGAAACCCGGCGACCAGCGGCCCTCTCCACCTCCTCCTCCTCTTCTCCTCCTCCTTTTCTCTTTCCTCCTCCTCCTCCCTCTGCTGCAACTACTGGCAGCCCTCCTCCTCCTCCTCCTCCTCCTCTCCTTCATCTCCTCCACTTCCCCCAACTCCTACAGTTCACTCTGCTAAATTAAACATATCAGTTCTCACTTGTAGGAAAAGCAAAAATGTTTCCCCAACCCCTCCCCAGGACACACACACACACACACACACACACACACACGCACGCACACACGCACACACACACACGCACACACACACACACACACACACACACACACACACACACACACACACACACACACACACACACACACACACACACACACACAACCACACACACACACTATAGTATCATAGTATCATCTTATTTGGAACAATACAGTGACCGGGACAGCAGCTCCGCTATAAGACAAACATTTTTCCGGACTTGACTTCGTGACAAACTCAATCATAAAGTACAACCACTCATCTCCAGTTACCTGGCAGCTCTGGAGCCGCTTTGCCTCCTCTGCTCCCGGGCATGTGTCTGAAGTGCTGCCGCGCTGCTGCACGGAGGCTGGAGACGCGTCTGACGGACAGGTAGACCACCAAGTGGGGGCGCTATAGTGAGCCAGAGAGTGACAGAGCTGTCACATGCACGGTCACAGCAGCAGCCACCTCCACAGACACCGAGCTGATACACCTCAACGTGAGAGTTTCACTGTTTGCATCGGAGACATGCCAGGGATCATTATATGTAGGATTGTGTTATAGGTTATTAAAGTTTGGAGGAGCCTCCGGGAACATGCACTTTACACTCCGTTGCAGGGATGTGTGTGTGTGCGTGTGTGTGTGTGTGTGTGTGTGTGTATTCATCCAGTGATATATAATAATGACAAACACAAATATAACACATATATAACAAATATATCAGTGACCTTAACTATAATAATTACTGCGTTATAACAGGCGTCCTCTGTGCGGCCTCCTGCAACCAAACACCTGCTTTTATAACAACATCCAACAGCCGTGATAGAGAGATTTGATGCTGTCGTGTACGTGCATTAAATGTTATATTAAAATGAAAAAATAATTAAATCAAATTCGATTCACAATATTCTTAAAAATCAAATAAATGCACAAATCCTGACTTTATAAGTGCCCCACGATACTGAAAATAGTTTTCTACTTTGAAAAAATCCAGAGGCCTCTGCACAAGAGAATTAGTCTAAAAATAGATTTATAATTAGTGGATTTTTAATAAACTGTTGGATATTGTTTTATATTCTTCCTGCGTGTTCGTTTCATTCCTTCTGAGATATTTTTCTAGTGTCGAACTAAACTGCGCATTTTGGAAATAGATTAATTTAATTTGCGCAAATCGCAAATCCCTCCCTTAAATAGCTGAGTTTATATTTGTGTGCGCATTGTGTGGATGATTTGTGTGCTGAAAGTGAAAATGAAGGAGAGGGATCTCACTCTGTTTGTGTTTAAACTCAGGGAACATGAAGACAGCGGGTTCGATCCAGCTGAAAATATCCATCATGTTCCTCACGTTGTTCGTTGAGACGCAGTGTGTTAAAGCGGAGCTCCGTGTGTTTGTGTGTTTTACAGATGTGTTGACAGCAACTGAAGCAGCAGCTGCGACTCGACGCAGTGGAGGAGCCGAGGCTGATACCTGCAGGCCGCACACACACACACACACACACACACACACACACACACACACACACACACACACACACACACACACACACACACACACACACACACACACACACACACACACACACACACACACACACACACACACCATACCTGTATAACCTGCCACGCAACAACCACATTTAAATTATACACTCAAACTCATCTCTCTAAAATGTGAAAAGAATAATACAATTTTATCAATGACTATTTAAGATGCAGTTGCCTGACATTTTTCAATATGAAAACAATCCTGCAATAATTAAGTTTTAATTTTCTCTAATATTTAATTTGTTTTTAGATTCATGATGCTATATAACATGACATGAATAAGGTCATATAATGCAGTTGGTCCATAATTGTTCTGAACATAAAGTGGATGTATCTTCCATCAGATTACTTTGCACTCTGAATGAATATGGGCCCAATACAGGGAGAGTTGAGACCAAGTGCTCTGCTTCTGCACAGGTGAGGGTTTTATTAGCTGCTCAGTGAAGTCCAGAATATTTCAGCTTCAGCTTCAACATCATCATATTGCTTTAAATGTAATGCTACCTGTTAAATTCTAATCCTCCTCCGGCGACTCAGGACCAACATTACATGTTCGTGTCCAGTTTTCCTGTTTTATGCATGACATGGATTTTAGAAAGGCCTCGTATGAAAGGCCCAATGAGATATAGTTCATACTTGGTCTCACACAAACACAGTTTCAATGTTTATCTCTGAAAAAAATTTCACAAACAAATGATTGTAATACTGCATGTGCACATTAAAAAAAAAAACACTCCAGTGTTTCTGACCAAATCTATTCATTTGTTTTTAAATGTTTTTTTATTGTGGAATATAATGCAGGAGCAGGAGATGTACAGCTTCATACCGCGTAGTGTGTAGGACTAGTAATATACGAGGAAATATAGTATTCAGAGCAGAAACTTCAGAAAGGCTGTAGTTATATTAAAAGTTAACTTGAAGAACTTCAGTTGATGGGCAGTAGTTCCTCTCTCTCTCTCTCCCTCTCTCTCTCTTGCACTATCCCTCTCTCTCACAGGTAAAGAAACAAATGACATCAATGTAAAAAGTTAATTTTATGGCCACTTTCAAATATAATATATATAACTATAGTATTAATATTTTAATATAATAGTATATAATATATCTATATTCATTTATTAATATAAATATACATACACACATACAAATGAGAAGGACAACACTAGCAGTGTGTGTGAGAGAGTCTGATGGTACATGTGTGATAGTATAGTAGTGTGTGAGAGTATACTGGTGTGTGTGTGAGACCAAGTATGAATTATCTCTCATAGCCTCGAGTCACGAGCCAGTGTGGAAGTTCCGTGCTGCACCTTCAGTCAGAGAAAATCAACTGATCACTGGAATTATCTGCAGTAGAATGACAGCTGCTAATAACATGTAGCCCCACCATTACTTTATCACTGTTCTTAATCATGTATAGTTCTCAAGAATAATCCCTAAGACCTCTGAAAACGCACCATCATTCATTTGACCCAAAATGAACATGATCAGAGAAAATCATAAAAACATGAATTTGATAACAAGTCAAGACAGCACCTCACATTTAATTTTGTCAGGGATGAAATATATTTGTAGTCCAGGTCATACAACCCAATTGTTGTCATGGTGTTTCTTTCCTCTCACAGGTCTGGATGCTGTTTAAAGATTCAGTGTGAAGATGGTAAAATGTGGAGGTATCATCCAGGGTAAGTCCCCCCCCACACAATACACCATGACGTGACAAGTCTATTCATCCTGGTCACTGCAGGCTCCTCTTTTTTCAATATTATAAATGTAGCTGCTTGTGTGTCGTGTTTGTGAAATAATTTTTTGGATTTTTCTGCAACCAAAACGACAAATAAATACATGTGAATCCCTCATTGAAGTAGAATGCCAGCATGTATTATCCATTAAAAGATAATTCTGTAACATCTCCACTTCTAAAATCGAATTTCAAGTTCAGCTCATATTCTCTCTGCCTTGATTTTGCTGCTGAGCAGGATTGTGTTTGTCTGAGCTAAATTCTGATATTCCCATGTGGAGAAATCTGCCACATATAGAATAAAATATCAAAGGATATAATTGCACAGAAATAGAATATTTGGCGGATTTCTGAGTGAGTTGCAGGTTCTCATGTGAATGATTTTTTATGATTCAAGCTATAAAATATTCCAGAAGGATATATGTCAGATAGTGAGTTAGGACATATGATGGTGTGGATTTAATCTTTAATGTGTTGGAAACAGAACTGTTATGAAAGTTGTTCATTTGAATCTAAATACACAGTGTTTACCTCAGTGCTGCTGAATGAAGGCCACATACAGCAG
Source organism: Limanda limanda (assembly GCF_963576545.1). Lineage (NCBI taxonomy): Eukaryota > Metazoa > Chordata > Actinopteri > Pleuronectiformes > Pleuronectidae > Limanda > Limanda limanda. The sequence continues at coordinate 9,174,234 of NC_083641.1, forward strand.
GAAGTTTAGCTGCAATTAAAATCCAGCACAATTATACAAGTCGGCATCAACTATTGGTGCTTGCTTAGGATAAGAAGTAAAGGCACACACAGTCTCAATGAGATTCAAAGGTGATGGGAGAGGTGTTAAACCTCTGGGAATGATAGATGATGGTAAAGACGTAATGACCCCTGCCACACACAGTGATTAACAAGGTTTTCTTTAAGTCTACAACACCAGTGAAACACTGTGTGTATTACACACAAAGCAGCTTTCCTCTTATTTGCACACGCTGACCTATCGTCATTTAATATAGTCGAGGCTTAGCTGTGAACATGGAGCCTCTGATCTTTTAGTCAATAAATTGGAGTCTGTTCTGCTGAGCTGCTGCAGCATCAAACGAGTGTGACTCATGATATCTTTCCATTTCAAACATTTGAAGCCGTTAATGGAGCTAATGCAGAGGACGAGTGTTGAAGCAGAACTGAAATCATGTATCCGGCCTCGTCTGCGTGAGTGAATGAAACAGCTTCATGACTCAGTGTGCCGCCATGTTTCTCTTGTTCACGAGCTGCGACTCAACACCACCGCAGTGTTCCAACTCGCAGGTGGTCGGATGTCAGGACTCGGACACTTTAACGTTTGCTCCATTTACATTTCAGGGAGAGGATGCTATCATCCAGAATGACCTGAGTCTGTGAGGAGAGTTTTACTGTGCTAGGCTTAGACTCAAACAGGACTCGTCTTTCTCATGTGATGATATACAGCAGTGTCAACCTCAGTATCTTGGTTAAAAAGCTAACTGTGGTTTCTCCCCCATTCAATTCTGACTCAATGTCTTGTTGTTATAAAGTAAAACACTGTGGGACAGTTTTCAGGTTTTCACTGAGTGTTTCTCCTTGTTAAATGCAATTATTATTTATGACATTTAAGAAAAGATCGATAGCAGCCGTGATGATCATAGAGAGAATTTCCTTCATATTTATAATTTATGCTTGGGAATATATTGAACAATGTAAAATGTTTGCATTACCATAAATAAAACATTTGAAGCACCGACTGTAGTTTTCTCTTCTACTCATTGCATAATGCTGAACTGAGCTGAAGTGGCACAGACACATCCTGAACGCTGGAGCTTATCTCTTCATTCATAAAGGACTCTTCCACTATGACCTTCAATTAGCACATTGTGGAACACTTGTGTTTTTATGCATTCTCCCTGTTCTGCAGCTCACACTCTAACAGAAGTTTCTTTTAATACCAGTGACCAGAAACATGGGCACAGTGTTTTTTTTTTATTCCAAAACGTTTTAGCCATTAACTTGTAATAAGTCATTCATTTAATTGTTTGTTCCATTACAGCTCGGCAAGAACCCCTTTTTATTTTATGACTATTAGCTTATGAACACATTGATGAGATGAAATAAAGCACACAAGAAATAATCTAATTTGATATGAATCACTTCAAAGTTCCTTTGTTTAATATTTTACTTCATGAAAGAAAAAATCCTGCACGAGGTTTGTGCTGATTAGCAGAGAAACAAACACGTCCTCTTGCTTCTCCTCTCCCTCAGAACAAAGAGCCAAAGTCGGCCCGTAAAAAGTCCCTTTAACAACACTTAAGTGCCTGTTAAAAATATGGTACTAATTACCAGTGGTACTATGTGCTGATGGTCACTGCTGTCGTTGCAAACTGAAAAACACAATTAGAAGGAGAGCAAGAAAAAAGACAGACAGTTTCATTTCCTCCGGCTTTATTATGTTTTTACTTGCATGAATGCAGAAAAAAAACAACACGTCAGTATTTTTACGAATCATATCTGAGCGTTAACAACAAGCATTTCCCTCCTAAAGTTAGAACAAGTAGATTCATGCCCTCGTTCGGTGAGCGAGCCCGGCCATCAGTCCAGCAGCGCTCAGACATGTGGGATCGTGCACTTCTATTATCATTCATATCTGTGACTGGTGACTGTGTAAATAGTGCATTTAATTATTCACCAAGTCAAATAAACAGGCAGATGTAATTAATAAAAGACGTTTCTGATTATCAAAGTCAATCCCTATTTCCTACGGGCAAAGCTAGAACATATAAGGAAAATACAATTTTTTTTAGAGATCTCTAACTGGAGACAGGAAAAAAAGAATTTGGTCAAAAGTTGCTAATGTTAAAAAAATACAGCATGACAGCTATGCAAGCCTCTTTTGCTCTGCTCAATCAAAGTTTATTATCTGGAAAGGCTGCATGGGGAATATATCGAAACCATTTCAGAGACATTTCCCAACGACACTGTAAACATCGAAATTATTTCAGCCACTTAGTCATAGTGTCATCTCATTACTGCATCTTTTGTCAAATGTAATTACATGGAAATCAAAGGCATGAAAGACCATATTTAATCAAAAACATTAGTCAGAGGCCATGAGAGCAGCAACACGCACAGAGGGAAAAGGAGCTGCTACACGTCACTGACTGGAATAAACATTTTTCCTCTGCGTGCGCTCCCTTCTCTTATGGCTCGTCCAGACGACAGGCACGCCGTTAAACTTCAAACACACACGGAGAATGATGGCAGACTCAGGAGGGAGCAGACCTCAGCGGCAGAGGAGAAAAGGACGGCTGGTTTCTGAAAGATGATGCACCACAACAAGGTAACAAGCAGGGATTAGCTGGTTGCATACTAGTCTCTTATTAAAGTTCTAATATTGAAAATAAAGAAAGTCCCTCTCTGAACACAGCTGTTTGAAAATACTCTGTGATGAAACAGCATTTTATCTGTGATTAAAATTTCCTGCCAGAACCGATTTTGTCGCTATTAATCTTTGAAATTAGTTCTTTAAAAGTCTACAATAAATATGTGAAGGCCACAAATAGAATTTTCATTTTAGGGAATGATTGTGGCATTAAAACGGTCACATTTTAGATAATTGGAATTTTACAAAAGATACAGCTATTGGCAGCTTCAGTTAAAAATAATTAGTCTTCAAATCCAATCCAAGAAAATAAACTGTTAATATTGTATGTAGCTGGGATACCACTGATTTGAAACCAGCAGTATGAGGTGAGATAAACACTAAACACACAGAGGAGCAAATCCTGGGTGTGATGTGGTTTCAGTTCATCACACAGTGTGTATCAGTGAGATCCTGGGTGGGGGGCAGGCGGGGGGGGGGGGGGGGGGTCAGGTGGGCTGGACGCTGATGGGCCTCCCGGGAGAAGAGGTGGGATGCTAGGGGAAGTTGGTGGGGAAGAGGCTGAGCGGCTGGCTCTCGTTGGTGGGCAGGGGCGAGCGGTAGCCCTCGAAGTTGCGCGGGATGCTGCCGCTGGTGGAACCCGAGCTGTTGCTGAGGGTCTCGATGCTGCCTTCTCTCTGCAGCTCTGCAGAGAGAGAAGGAGAGAGAGAGAGAGAGAGGGAGATAGAGAGAGAGATGGAGAGAGAGGGAGAGAGATAGATAGACAGACAGAGAGAGAGAGAGACAGAGAGGGAGAGAGAGAATGTTCAGTTGGCGCTATCAGCTGGATCACAGGCGAATCAAACAGTGGACCTGCATACCCCCCCCCCCTCCCCCCCTGTCTGTCTCCTTATTGTGATGGTTCCATGATACCCTGAATCCCATGGGAGTCACAGTATTTCAGCACAGGCTGGTTTGTTTTGTTAAAGGTTTTATACACTAGATTTAAACATATGACAACAACTGTTTTAGTGAACTCCTACAGGAGTGATGGCGTCCTGAGCAGATGTACATAAAAAAAGGGGGCGGAGTCCAACCTTTGAGAATTCTCTCCAGTGTAGAATACATGTTCTTCTGCTAATAAAGCTCCGTCAGAGAAGGACAGAAGACCAGAGTCTGTGTTATTCTGTCTGTTTGGAGGTGGAGAAGCCTGTTGAGAGCTTTGACTCCGAACTGGCATGTAATCAACTTGTTACACGTCTGTTTTCTTACGTGACCAGCTCCTGTGGGCCTGCCGATGGTAACTTACTGTTATGAATTAGTTCGGCAAACATTACCATCGTGGTGCTAATGGTTGTTGCTGGGTTGTTTATGGTTGCCTTTCCTGTGCACTGGGAATAACTTTGTTCGGTATCCCTCTCAGTGTGTGTTTAGGGGCCACTGGGCTTCACAACATCTCACTGAGCATTGAAGGGAGGGGGGGTGTGGCTGACATTAGGCAAAAACATTGATGTATATCAAATATGCTAAATAGATGTATATATAGCATATTAAATATTTGACAGACCTTCAGACACATATTTGAAGCGTAGGCTGATTTTGGTTTGGCTAAAAGGAAAGCTTCTCCAGGTTGCTCGTAGACCAGGGGTCGTTCATGTGGTTACTTTTGCACAACCTCCATGTTTTTTATATTAGTTTTGACGACACCTTTTGACTGGTTCGTCCAATCAGCTTGATAAACATGCAGGTTGGCACGACTTACACTAATATGGTTCCGGCAAAATGTGCCATGTTGTCTCATCATGTGATGGCTAAAGCACACGCAGCGCAAGCAGCAGAAGCAGAAGCTGGGATGTGCTGATCTACAGAGTTACTGTAATAGAATGAAGGCTTTATTACACAGACAGAACACAACAGTGTTGCTACACACAGAGTGAGGCCTCAGCGCCGCTATAAGAAACGATGTGTTGAAGGAGGTGTGTTGTTTCAGGCCCATGTGGGTCAGTCTAATTAATGAGGACAGAGGTCAAAAACCTGCAAATGAGTTTGTAGGACTGGGGGAACATTATCATTATGGCTAATCACTTTGAGCCAGCTGAACAGTAGAAATAACATTGTCTCGTTAGAAAGCCATCTACGAGGAATGTGTGCGTGTGTACAATAATCCTGTTTATGTTGTCTTGCGTTTTTCGGAGAGGTCTTTAAATGCAAGTAAACACTCACTTGGCAGATTATTAAATTCGTGCAACAGTCCAATATGCATGACCTTCATGGAGGCCAGACAGTGGCCTTGTTTACAGAGGTTGATTGGACATGTTAGCGGCTGCAGTTTGCTGCGATACCGACCTACAGAGCTGCTTCGATCATATCCTCAACCAGATCTATATCGAAGAGGGAAGGTTGAATAACAAACGCTTCTGTACATAACAAGATGCAGTTCAACAGCACCTTAAACCACGTCCTCCAAAACGATTTGTTTCAACACAAACCGAACATGATGACCTTCAGACCTGCTCCTGTATTAGACAGCATCAGTGCTTGCTGCCTGATAAACTGAGTCAGTGTATAAACCTCTCCTCCACAAGCCTTTAGTCTTGGTCTATTTTATGCACTGTATGTAAGAATACAGTTAAACATTATATATTGTAGAATAACTGCATTTTTATGTGATTTTTTTAAACAAACACATAAATAGACTAAAGGCAAACCACTGAACCAACCGTGCTACTGTCAGTATGAGGACACAGCCCTTAGAACTCAGTATGCTACTGTCACTATTATATTATATACACACATGATTCAGTGTGAAGATAAATCAGTGACAGGACTGACACATAGGATGAGACATTTTATGGTTGTTTTAAATATAATGCTCGTCAAAAAGTAACTGCAGGACACATCAGTGACCTCGAGATGAACAGGGGATAATGATATTAAGAGCCTTTTCAGATTTCTAGTGTACTGACAGAAAACCACAGTGTCTTTAATACGTCCTGCAGATGTTCAGAGGCTAATATGGATATTTTCTTTGTCACGGAGGGCATGCAGGAAGTGGGAGCTTCTTACTTTAGCCCAGGGAACCTAATACAAACCACACTGTTATTATCCAGGCTAACACGCAATGTGCCACTCTGGTGTTATCCCAGCCTGTCGCCCGCCCTCCCAGCAGCCGCCTCCTTAATTCCCCAACGCCACAAAGAGCCGAACCGCTGCAGTAATTCCAGGCAGAGGTGAAGACTGCTGGTTAGTGAACCAGTGTGCGCTTTTTCAGGCCATGTTGGGATTCATTGGGCCAAACCCTGTTACTGATACTGATGATTTTTAGTCAGTCCAGATATAAAACCCACAAAAAAAGCTCTCATCCGTTTGAAAACCAGGATAATAAGGCTGCTAGCAAGACAGGGTCATGACATATGTCAACTGTGCATTTGGAAATATCAGTGAGCTGAATGTATTGGACTAAATAAAATGTAATCATGTTGTTGATAAGGATCAGGTTCCAAGTAATCATGGGAAAGTGTTCCACTTTTCACACAGAGCCTGACACCTTCTAACAATGAGACTTTGATCCCATTAGAGTAAACGTTTTCTGTATGTTAGTGACTAATGTATTTATGAATAAAGGTATTTATTGCCTTTGCAGAGGAGGTAACTTTTTTTATTATTTGTTACTCTGTTAGTTTTAAGATTATGTAAAAACTAAAAAAAGATTACCTTGAAATTTGGTGGAATGATGTGATCAGGGTATATATTTTTTCAACTGTATTTATTTGTGAGATTTTCCTTTTTTCATTAATGGATAATTAATGGATTGTATCTATGAGTGTGTGTAATTTGGTGCAGATTCAAATAAAAATCCAGATGAAGTGAATTTAAATGTGTTTTCATAATTGGCAGAGGTTCTCATCCTACTGAGTGATATACTAGTTATTTCTTCTTCCTGTCTCTTTTAGATTTTTAAAATTATTATTATTACATTTTGAAGTTCGTGTGGGGCTAGCAGGTTTTTAAAATGGTACTATGGTGGGACTGGGGTTGGGAAAATGGAGGGAGGCTGTACTGTAAGGAGAAATAATAAGGCACTTTTAATTATGAAAACCTGTATACTTGCTTATTTATGCAATTATCAGCCAATCATTTGGCAGCAGTGCAATGAAAAAATGCTCTATGCTAGAAAGTATACGTCTCAATCTGCCTTCATGAACATGGCAGTGAGTTCAGTGACCTCCAGTCGAACCTTGGTGATGTGAGTAGGAGACTGGCAGCATGAATGGACTCATGTTAACATGGAGGAGAATCTCAGAGGAGAGTTTCCAACCTCTGGTTGAATCCATGACACTAAGAACTGAGGCTTTTTGAGAGCAAAGACAAGAACTATCAGGAGAGTGTTCCCAATAAAGAGCTCAGTGAGCATATGTGTTGTTATATGGCTATAAAACATTGCAAGAAGCCAGCATATCTGAACTGAGCAGTCTAATCCTGTACACTTCTGCCTCTCACTTGCATGTTCATACAGTATCACTGTGCACACCACAGGTTTATCTGGAGGAATATGGGTCATCTGTAATGATATCATTTTTCCAGCCACAACTGCAGGCAAGCAGAGACAAGTGCTGGAGCCACTGAGACTGAAGCTCTCCTCTGCAGCGCTGTGCTTTTCTCATTTGCCAGCTCCTTGCCTCAGCTCTACTGGCGCCCAGTGTGACACCAGGGCTGTTTGGGAAGGCACAGGGAATCTTTGGCAAAACGCTGCTAGACTTCTTTTTACCCACCGATAATTTCTCGGCTCAATTCTCCATATCTTGCCTCCGTGTCTGTTACCCCACAGTCGTGCTTCCTACAACACTGACCATTAACCGCCAGTCACTTGCCCACCTCCAGCTTGCCCAGCTGCAGTGTTATTGTAGGCACCGTAAGCTGCTGAACACCCCTGTAAAGCCCTAAAGGCCCTTTCTAGTGCTGCCTAATCCACCTCATTGTGTGATGACTATCAGCTATTCAACAAGTCTTAACCTCTCACGCCCCCGACTCAATCCCCCGGTGCTCTAATGTTGGTGATCTTTTCCTCTGGGGCTATCAGGAGGTAAAGTAATATAGTTATTTAATAGCTGCTTTTGTCCAACTTGATGTAAAGATAATGCTGTTCTGGAGGAAGGCCAGCGAAGACATGGAAACTGCTGTTTATTTGACTGATATGGGCTTTTAAACAGTGGCTGATCCGAGTTGGCTGATAAATAATTTGTTGTGATACAGTAGCTTTTCTTCACAAATGTAATTTTCAATAGCCAAAATTATACATTTGTTAAATACGAAAGCAGCATCTTGAGTGTGACTATTCAGATGTGTACAGTATTTTCTCCCAAGCTTGATTTTTCTCATGTTACAAGCAGAATTTTGGCAGAATTGAACACAAAATTTGACTGTTTTTGCCGACTTGTCATTGCACAATCCGAGACACATATAACGACACAGTGGCGAGTTAATACCTCATCAGCCAGTCGCACATTCAGAGTGAGCGGTCAGATATGATCCAGAATGCACCCTCGGCTGCGAACAGGCCTTAATCCTCTTATACTCTCACACAAACACACACAGACTCCAGCGTACACACTTTCATTTTCATACAAACACACAGGCTAAATCTACTCTCAAACGCAAAGTACAACAAATACTGTAGCTGTAGCAAAAAAAGAAAAAACCTCACCGGCACGTCATCTTTTTACACGTACACCTTTAAAGCTTCAAGATAAATTTTGGTTTGTTACAATTTGGGTGTGATGGAAAGAAAAGAGGTAAATAAATACAGATATTTTACTACATTTATCTTTGGTTGTATTCACCAATGCTGGGATCTGGAAACAAAGCCAAACGGATAAAATTGCTTAAGTTCAAGTCAAGAACATCTGCAGTCAGATGAGAAGACGTGTTCTGATTGCAGCATTTTTAACACATTCACCGAAACCATGTTATTTGGCAAAGTAATGAAAATGACGGGAACCTAAAATGTTCCAATAGTCCCTCGTGGCAGGAGAAGACTGGGTTTGTACAGCTATAGTAAGCACAGGCACCCAAAATGAAGCCATGATGTTATTCTGAAAACTGTGATGGATGTTTATGATGACAATTTCACAGTTCAATTTAGTTTTCCCTTCCAAAGAACCTGGACTGACGAGGGGTTTGTTTGAGCCCTGTCTGACTTCTCCTGCTCTCTCTCCTGTCAAACCTCCTTGTGATGATGCTGTTACATTTTGAGATCGCAGCAATAAACCTGGAGCGTGTTTCACAACTGTTACTGTTACTTTTAATAATCAACAGATAATTAAAAGCTCCACTCACATTATCATAGTAAATAGAATGGTTTTGTCTCTACCTGCAGGGATAGCAGCTCAGATGATGGCAATGAAATGTAGCCTACTGGAAATTATATCAAAATCAAATTTTTCTGGGAATAAAGTGACAAATCTTTAGATTCAACAATGTTTTGATTCATTACATTTTCAGAACAAACTGTACATGCTAGATCCCCGAATGTTCCAGGCTCAAAGAGGAAGGATAGGATTAACTGTTGTGAGGAAATATTGACCAATGGGTTTCTAACTCAACAGGAAATGACGAGAAAACCAGTGGTTGGGCTACAGACAACAGCAGGATTAAAACTGGTTGGTGAGTGGGAAATAAAACTCAAGAATTACTTCTGGAAGGAGCTTTGGTCCTGGTATGTTATAACTTAAGGTACTAAGGTCAGCTGCATACAGAAAATATGTGAAATACCATTAATATAGGGACTTACAGATGTTTTACACATGAAAGCATCACTATGTGAGACCTCGCTTTGCACAATCCTTAGAAAGCTGTCCAGTTGGATGACTCAGTCCACATTAGTGGGAAAGCTCATTAACATCTACCGGAGATCATCCTGATGGACTGTGAAAAGCCAAGCTTAACACACCCTGCTGTGTAAAGGCCAGCTCACATGAATGCAGATGGAAACACACACAAAAACACACACACACACACACACACACTATATAAAGTATATCAGAAAAGATGACATGTGAAGGATTCAAACAGAGCCACATGATGGATGTAGAAACCTCTTTCAGTTTATCATTGCTGAAATGCGAGGGATCAAGCTCAATGAATCGCTCCTGTTTGCTTTCATTCATATTTGCCAGTTACCAGTGAACATATTGACTAAAGGCACTGGTGCTAAGACCGGAGTTAAAGTCAATGCTCCAGTCCTTAATTCATCAACACCTTGACTGACGGTCAAACAGTCCACATCTTTCCTGACTAATCACAGAGGCAAAGAAACGCAGGAACAAAAGCACCTGCAACAACTCACCAACAGTGTCGAGCCCATATACTGGCAGGTCCCCTGGGAACGCAGGACGGCCTCATGCTTGACCCCCAAAAGGTGAATAACAGGCAGCAGCTAGCTCCATGAATCATGACACTCAACAGGTTGCATGATTAAGACACAAATGAAAAGAAAGTCAGTGATTCATGGGGCTGGTTCGGGTCTTTGAGTGGGGACTTTCTCTTCGTCTTCTCTCACCATTTTCTGTATTGAAAGCCACACCAGGTCCATATAAACGGCCGGCCACAACTTTCCCAGCAGCTCCTCATTAGAGTGTGTCATAAAGGGTGCCAACAACAGGCTGCCACACTGCTGACGCTCCACGTGGGCCGCTTTGAATTAGGCCTCTAATGAAAACCTAGTGGTGACCCAGGCTTGGACTGGCCACTTACCCAGAGCAGACCGGCAGCTGCCTCAACACTACACACTGTATGAAACGGCTTTTCTCAGAAATGGGCCAAAAGATAACAACAGCCCAGACTGAAGTCGTATAAATAACTTAAACAACAAATGTGGAAAATGATTGATTCCGCAAACAGTCATACAACAAACTACAGGAAATTCAACGGCAGATAAGCCAAACTGAGAAACAACATGCACAGTTAAAGAAAACTAGGATTTACTACAACTCTAAAACTCCAAGTGTGAAGAATCTACAGTGTGTTCAGACCAGTGTCATTAAAATGTAAAACCTGAATGAATACTGAGTAATATGTGGATGTCTTCCATACAGAGATCACTGAAAGGATTCATTAGTTTGGAATGGATGTCAGTCACATGCTCTGACCTTCCTCCGATGAACTGATCACCTTTGATCTTGGAATAAGGGTGTACAACCCTCCATAAGACCCCAGGGACGTGGTAGCATTGCAGCAGGCTTCCTCTTTCTTTGCCACCCATCTGTATGTAGTATCAGGCAGTAGCTGCCTCTTACAGAGTGGGGTTTGAATTCTGTCTCTTTTCTACATGTACAACAATCGTTTAGGGCTCACATAAGCATTTTAAAAAGACAGTAAGCACATTCAAATCATTGTGCTTGTGTAAGCTTTTCATGAATAATCTGTCTATGGTAGAGAACAGATCCCAGTCTGTAGACCACGGAAATATCCCAACCTGAACACACATATATGGTTTGATGTCCTTTGACAGGCATGTTGGGAGAAGCCCGTATATGGCTTTGGACAGGAGGGCTGGTCTCAGCTGAAAGTCCTTGCTGGTGTTGGTGTCCACTGAGGAAACTGATGGACAGCACAGCGTCAGGAGGCTGTCAGTCATCATCACATCACCCATGTGACCAGCCTCACAAACGTGCCAAGGTAAGGGCCGTGTAAGGCTGCTGTCGAACGCAGGGGAAGCTACTGCAAACGCTGCCTTGACTCCAAGTGAACCATCGTTATTATTACACCTCATTTTGAGTGAAATGAAGGATGAACTCTGGACATTTGAAAAAAGACTCAACACAAACCGTTCTTGGATTTCTCTCCATGGGTTAAAACTTTCACATTATTTCACCTCAAGATATTTACTGCGCCAAGATTCCTGCGCCAAGATTCCTGCAATCTTACTAAAAAGATGCCTATCACTAAACGACATATATTCAATACATAATAGTCTTCATGAATGGTGTCACAATTACTGTTTGTTTTCTATTCTCAGATTTATGACAAGTCTCTTGCTTGATTTTCCTATTTTTAACTGTATTTTTTTCCTATCGCTTTGCATGTATCAGTCGATCCTCTGTTTTGGCGATTTATGTTTTAGCTGCTCTAACCCTCCATATTCCATTTGGGCTTAATACATTTCTCTGTCTTTATAAGATTCACACCAATTCCTTCAAATACAACGGCAGCGGTGTTTGTCTATAACTTCTAGTGTGAAATATACAAGTTTTGATCTAATCTCAGCAGAACCCTAACTCTAACCCATTTGACTGGTATTTATTAACATTATAAATTGTGGTTTCAAGTGAAATCAGTTATTTGTCTATTTTGGTTTGGTTTGCGTTAAAATAAGCAACTGTGTTTTGGGATACACCTTTATGATTAAAATTAGTACTTAGTTCAGGTTAGAGACATTTACTGTCATCTTTATGGAAGCAGCTACTTGGTTAAGGTTCAGGAAGGATCATGGTCAAACAAAAACATCCTTGACTTGGCAGTTGTCATCAGGACACAGACAGTCCAGGTTAAATCCTGGTGTTTGGTTAACCCATCTATTCACTCCAAACTACTTTCACTTCTTGCAGTCAAAAGCTCAAGATTTGTACATATATATAAAATGTCCATATACTCTCCAAATGCTGTTAACGTGTTGTATAAACTAGTTAACGTTGTCAATTTCTACCAGAAAAAACAAATGCTCTTTTCGTTCAAACTTTATATCGTCAGAGGCAAGACTACAAGCAATCCTAAGAGTCACTTTCTTCTCTATTGTTTAAAGCTATCTCACTTTCCTGCACATATGGTTCAATGTCCGAACTTGCTTCCACTCAAGCTAAGGGAGCATATGATTGTTATCTGTTGTTTGTTTTCAATGTAAGCCCCTACGCCAACAAGGTCTCAATGCAGGATACATCAATATTTAATTTAGCAGAGTCAATGGGCATCAAGTCTGTGATAGACTTACTGGTTTTTTTTCCGCTTCATTTTTCTAGATTGGCTACTGTACCTCGAACTGCTCCTCTGTGTGCTACGGGCCTGAAATGACCAAGTGGATGAGATGAGGCCAGAAGAAGTTTGACCCTATGAATGATTTCTGCCCTCTGTTCATCACACAGTCTAACCTGGCTGTGCACTGCAGGCCCACTAACAGCTGGCCTTCTTTTCTGATGTTGGATGATATTTGATAGCATTGCTTCTGCAACACTATGAAAATGATCTTACAGTCATCTCAGCATCAGTCACAGCAGAGTTAGGGGATTGAAATACATGCGGTTTGGTTATCATGTTAAAAGTGGAATCTAAACGCAGTCGTGGTTGTACTACAGACACACACATTGACACACAAACACACACCGTGTTTCTGCAATATTTTCCTGGGAATAAGTGTAAGAACAGAAAGCAAACTCATGTAGGACTCGTGTAGCTGGTAAGAAGATGAGCAAGGCTCCATTAAGCACTACACCATTGTACTATGAGTGGTTGTGTATAGGTTTTACCCTGAGAGACACACAAAGACACACACAAGCAGTGAAGGGAGCAGTCAGTGAGGGGTCAAAAGGGTAAAAGTTCAGCTGGTCAGTATAAAAGAGCCGAGTTCTTTGACAGGCGGCTTGTGGACGGGAAGCTTGATACAAAGAGCAACTTCCATTATGTATGGGTTAGCTTTATATACAGTAGAAAAGAACAAATCTATAATTCTTGGGTTTGAATAAATAGCTTGTCATGGGGTAGAAAAAGGTCAGCTCTTAACCTGAGGTTTGACCTTTGACAATATGATTTCCTTTTAAAGCTGCTTTTATGTGAAGACCTTCACTTTCTTTCAACAGGTTATATCCGGGTCAAGAGAGACACAAATGGAAGATTAACCATAAAAAACAGGGACTGATCATGAACAACCTGCTGGGATGCACAGGGTCACACACACATGGTTTGATATGAACAATAGGCCAATGTCAAAAATGAATACAAATATGTTCCCATCTATAAATGTAACCATGAGTGTTTTCTTTAAGATACTGAGCCCCCGAAGGGTCCCTGTGAGATTATTTTTAAAGATGACTTTTCAGTTCCCTTGTTATATGGTTTGCATTCTCTTGCCATACTTTTCAATACTTTTGTGTTATCCAGAAACCTTTTTGCTTTACCTCCGAATACTTTTCTTTTTCTATTCCTTCTGATCCATATGTCACATGATTGGAGCAGAGCAGCTCGAGTTGGCTGCCAGAACTAGCTCGCAGGCATCTCTCCATATAGTTGAACTGTCGCGGACCATTTACTAGAGCCAATATTCCAAGCCGTATTCAAACGTTAATGAACAAATGAAGAGAATCAGCTTGAATTGAGGGCTGTAATCCACTTCATCAACCAATCACCAGGCTTCCCTGGGGTTTTTAACTTTCTTTTAACCTTTTAACAGGGAATAACAACACACACAAACTCATTAGAGGCTTGAAATAGCTACCAATGTAAAAGGAAGCTCCTGCTATCTTGTGTAACCTTCCTCTAAAAATGACTGTCAGTCTGTTTGTTGTGCTCATCATTAGGATCGTTTTGGCTCATTTCCTAATTACAGAATCAGACATGCTTGTTTTGGTTTTGTTTGCATTTTGAATGACGGGGGGGGAAAAGAGAGATAACATTATCTCCATAGCATTAACATGAGGCAGACGTTTTTCATACATCAGCTCTTATTGTTTTAATGTGGCATAATCATGGTTGAGCTTGTATGTATTTCAGTAAAAAAAAAAGGGCCATGATATCATGATATTACTTTCAGTCTCTGCCTGTTTCTGATTTGACTGATATAGTTTATGCTATCCATCTTCCAGGAAGAAGATATGACTGTAATAAACAGCCTGAGAGGGAAGCAGGCTGTAAAATGTGCTCATGTGTAAAAGCGCTCTCATCCTACATCACATAAATAAGAGCCCTGGCTAATGATCATTGCTGAGCTGTTGCAATTAGAGGAACTGAATGATTTGGGAATATTTATCAGTGGAGTTGGTGTCTCATCCGGATCTGAGGGTTTGAGAATGGGCTGCACAGATGTCAGACAGTTATATTTACTCACTTACGCACACACTCTAGGAGGTTTTGGCTAATGCTTGTATTGAAAATGTAATGTTAATTGTGCAGGCAGCTGAAATGATCCAAAATAGTGATTCTGCTCTGTTCTGATGTGAAAAGGAAATAAAGATGATTGAGGTGGTGGTGGTGATGGCAACTGTTCAACTGTAAACAAGGATACTTAACTCTTCTTCCTCAGATTGTGGTCTTTGTTTGATAGCAGCAGCAGTTCTGTGAGGTCGAACTAATAAGCAAACTTTGTGATTATGTAGAAGCCACACGCTAAATGGACAGTGTTGTTGTTGCATGTTTCTCTTAACATCCATTCAAACAACACAATCACATTAACCCATTCACACAATGTTTCTATGTAGAAATATATAGGGTTCAAGGACACTTCAGCTGCTGAGCTGCTTTTAGTAGCTGAACCTTTGGCCCCCAAAACACTTCAGTTTATTGCCTTTTGGCTTTAAAACATAACTATGATGTTTGTTTGTTGCTTGTTTGGGCCGAGGATGGTTAGCATAAGCCGGAGAATTGGGGTTTAACCAGAGTTGCTTTTCACACATGCACAACACAGCGGGAGGTTGGAAGGTCTTGAGCTTATTTTCTCTTAAATAATTCTATCATTTCAGAACTTGGATCCTCGGTTCTATTTCCTATCTTACTCTCTTCCTCAGAAGGACTTTTGTGCACGCAATCAGCCACAACAATAAAACCGGCAATGGGTTAAATGTTGTGGCTGATTTGTGTGTGTGTATATATTCATGCACGCAGATGGGTCTGTGATAGGACATTCTGTTGACAGGAAGTTCCAGAGCTGTGGAAAGCTGGCCTGGCTCATCTCCACTATGTTTCCTATCACTTATTCATGCCACCATATTTTATTGATACACACACCTGAATGCAGGGTCATGTCAGGAGAGACTGTGTGCGCAAAATATACATACGAGTCAGTGTGACAGGGTGTGAGCAGAATGTGTGTATACACGTGTGCTGAGTGTGTGCACTCCAAAACACATTATCTGTTAGAGGTGTGACTGACGCATGTGTGAATGCAGACTGTCTGTGTAGTTTGCATCTATCTCATGGAGCGATATGTGCAGTCCATCTCTGATATGATGGATGTCACAATTTGTTGGATTAGATAGTCATTGTAACACTAATTAACTAAACCACCTTATGAAAATGTATTTTCCCTTAAAAATTGCTTAATTGGAGCGTTTCATTACTGGAGTGTTTGAGTTTCCTGTTGCTAAGAGTGAAAAAACATAATATTTCATGGCGTAAGTTAGACAGAAAGCAGCCTTCTGTAACGAACACTAGTTTCTCAACAGATAGAAATTATCACAGAGCTGTGATATTTGAACTTGATCTGAATCATAGGTAACACAGCACAATCACAAAACACTGTTTGGTTTCAGAGATTTTCATTATGGTTTGTATGATGATCAGGTTTTTTATATTTAATCAATTCACACCTAGTATTAAAATGGATTGTGTGTAAACATGATTTTGACCTGATAGTATTTATAGCTGTTTTTAAAAGGTGTCTTTTGGGTAAAGTGCTATATCGCACAAAATGGGACCAGGGTGGACGATTGGACACTCTCCGCTATAAGACTGTCATGGTGATCAAAGTATGCCAAAACTGTAAAGAGCAAGATAACAAATACCATGTCCAAAAGGTGAGGGAGAGGGGTTCAACATGCTGTTTGACAATTTTAAAAGGACAACGCTCAAAGCACACTGAGGTCCGAAGGCTTCATTCAGAAGGTTAACGATTGAGCCGGAAGAAAACCTGCAGAGGTAAATTATCTTGGACTTCAATAACTAACAATGCAAGCTGCTCAAGCACAATGACATTTACGTTGTGATGACAAACGTGGTGACCAGGATACAGTAATTGGTGTCTGCTTGAGACCAAAAATCTGTATAAAAACGCAACTGTTTTTAACTGCGTGTGAGAGAGTGAGAGCCCTGAGTAACCGGCTCATGTTTTTTGGAGCCTGACATGATCTCCTCTATCATTTTCATGTTTGAAATCATCTGGTTAATGTTCTACCGAGGCACAAACATGTAATTTGAGAATAAATGAAGGATGAAGGACTTGTGGCTAACGAGTGAGGAACTGTAATTCCATCCAACAGCGCAATGATGTATTTCTGTTCCAGAAGCATTTAATTCAAGATCAGATGTTTTCATATCTGTACATCACATCATCCAAACTCCAAACCACTCGTGTACCATGCAATGGAAGTCACTACTATCAGCTGGAGTGACAGTTTGGAGGAAATGGCCTGGATGCAGTTTGAGTGACGGGTCACAGCTCATGACGAGTTCATTGCTCAAGTCAGTCGGCGGAGTTAGAGAAGCAGCAGAGACAACAAGTGTTTTGCCGCATGCAGCCACCGCCGCCGGTGGTGAAGCAGATTGGCTGAAGTGGATCGCCCTCGGCCACGAGTCCATTTCTGATGCTCTGCACAAAGTACGTCTCCGGCCCTCTTGTTGTCTCACAAACCCAAAACAGAAGCGGGAGCGGGGCTTTAAAAAGTGCCTCCCGCCACTCTCACTATTTCCCTCTTTCTCTTTCTCGCCCTAATTCTCCCTCACTCTGGTTTCGCTTGTCCTCCTTTTCTGCGAACCCTTACAGCCCTGTGTGTGTGTGTGTGCGTGTGTGTTTGTGTGTGTCTCCCTTGAGCGAGCTGTTAAGTGCAGTCTCCAAAAACTCCACAAAAGCCCATTTGCAGTCAGCTAGAGCTCCACACACAACACACACACACACACACAAATACAGACTGACACTAACACGCACAGACACAATTTCATTCACGCACAGACATCCTCACACATGTAAACACACACACCCTTACACAGGCACACTTTTCACACTTCCCTCTGGGCAAACGAGGCAGAGTGGCAGAAGCGAGGCCCGGGATAAATGATACAATGATATCCAGGCCTGACTTGTCAGTGGAGTTGGAGAGAGGATGAGGAGGAGGATGAAGAGGAGGAGGGGCGAGCACTGGCAGCTCTGAATACAGGAATTATTCTTCATCATCTCACACTGTCGCCGCACATTAAGCTCAAACTTTCAACTGTGGAGGGAGAGGGAGAGAGCGAGAGAGAGAGAGAGAGATTTGGAGGAGAAGTGGGGGGGTGGTGGTCTGAAGGGCAGTTATAATGACCACACTCTGCTTCCTCACTCACCATCCCTTCTCTCAGCACCACAGCACCATACTCTCTGGCCTCAGCCAGCCTCACATTCCCTTTTCTGTTCTTTCACTTGGTCCCTGATGTCTTCTTCCCCCCTCTCTTCCTCTCCGCGTTTGTTCTTTCTGTCTGTCACGGCACTGCTGAGTAGCTTTCAGGGAGAGAGTGCACTCATTTGATCTCTCTCTCGCTTTCTTCTCTCTCTTTGGTTAAAGCGAGGGGACAACATGGCCCTCTGGGCATTTCACAAAATGATTAACTAATAGTTTTGAGTTAGTCAAGTATCCAAGTGGTGTGTGTGTGTGTGTGGTCCGTTGCGTGAGTACTTCAGTCTGTACATTAGTCCAGCTATTGAGATCATAGCCACAGTTATGCTACGTACAATGTACATACTGCTATACATACACGGAAGCTGTGAGAAAGCCGTCAGCTAGAGACTGGCCATATTTATGCCAATTGAAATGTAAAAGACTTCAAAGGATGGTTGGACACACATTTTGAGTAGGCTTGTCTGATTCATTATTCATCCAGCGAGCTCTCCGGACAGACTGAAAGGACTTGGAATCAGACTGGCGTGTTGAAATCTATTACACTGAGTTCACTTGAGGAAACCAGCAGACACTTTCAACTCTTGCCATGTCTTTTCCTTGTCGTCCACTGGTCGGTATTTTAATTTTTGTTAATTCATGTTGTGAATCAATGGCTGATTGACCAAAGCAGGTCAGTGACCTTATGATGGATCTGCAGTCCAGTTCATATAAACCCAGTGTCAGTGTGCCCGTGTGGGTGAGCTACGTCTACATCAGCACTCGTGATGAGTTAAAAACTAGATCAGGTCTCATGCACACATGTGTCAGATATGTCAGGAGCTGCACTTGATTATACAGGGGAAAACTATAAATGGAATAAATTAAAAAAACCATTATCAATGGCTGGTTTGATGAAAATAAAGCGTTCTTCATAATGATCAGATCAACCAAACTGAACCTTGAGATTCCTCCACCACCTTAGACTTCTGGGCACTGAAGCTGTGGTGATGAACAACGTACTAAGTTCCTTGGTTGAATTGGTTGCAGCTTCAGCACTGATGAATCCTTCCTTTGCCCCCAACACTTTATTTACATTCAGCAACAGCTAATACGTCTTATTGGAAATGTTGTGTTTTGGAAACATCCCTGAACATTAACAGCAGCCTCCCTGTGTGGCAAAACTCACATTAGCTGAACTGATGCAAAAACTTTTGCTCAGTTGATCGATCTCAGTGATTTAATTTCTTTTGTCGTTTAAAATGCCAGTGTGATCAGGCAATAGGTTTAATACTTTGACAAGACTATTTAAAACCAAAACAAGACAATTGCTTAACCCCAACCCGTCTCAGCAGAATACGAATATGAATCAGTGGTATTAAATAACACCATACAATTATAATGTCCCAAGTGACACGTGGAAATGGGGTTGGGTGTTGAACCTCTGACCTGAACATGTGGTTGGATTCAGAGTCATGTTTGCTTCTCTGACTGGGACGTCATCACACCAATGCACATTTTTTGCCAGTTTTGCATTTAATTCAGGTAAGTTCTTGTATAAAGACATTTAACATTTGACAACTATATAATTATGGCTTTTTGTTCTTTGGTTTTGTGTTTTTTCTTACGGTAATCCATTTTAAACCATACTCAGCCCTATTTGAAGCAGAAGTCTAATGCATTATAGATTCTCAAGAGAATTTACACACAACAATAGACGACCAAGCTAAGGTTGGACCCAAACTTTATCCTTTCGAGTGTTCTTCATATTTCCACTGTCAGTGTTTTTCTCCTCATGTGGGAGAGCCGTGAGAGCCGTCCAGTCTGACACTGCAGACAAGTTTATATACAAGGCTCACATGCGTGTTGCTCTGGTTGGTGTGAGTGACGGTTGGTTCTATGTATATGTGTAGAACTGAAGCCAGCGGACGTCTGTACTGATTGATTGGAAAGGGAGGACCTCCAAGACTGTACGCCACCCGCGCCCCCTCCACTTGTCCTTGTGTGTTGTTGCTCTTATGATAGGTATCAGTGTACTAAAACAAGGCTGAATAACAAAGAATCCAGTCAGTCGGCAGGATAATAGTGTGGCTTTGTGTGAATGGAATATGTGGCCAATTCAAATACAGGACGGGTTGTGCAACCGTTAAATCACACAGCTGTCTGAACAGGCGTGCAGTCTAGTTTCCCTGTTTACTTAATAGACCAATTAATGAGGTTTTCAATGGAATGATTTATATAATAGCAAAAACTTAAAGAGATTATTCATTCTTTTTTTATAATAGAACAAAATTGTGCCTTTGGTCTGCAGCTTGTTTGCATGGCTTCAGGCTATGAGACAGCTCGTGCACACAGATCAGCTGCTTTACTGTAGAGGGACACCCATGTAGACTCAATGTTCAAACCAGTCAGTGATCAGACTATATCCTCAACATGAATATAAAAGATCATTAGCATTTACCTAAAGTACGAGTAGCTTTCCTTCAGTCAGTGTTGTGTCCGACATTATTGTTGTGGCTGATTGGTGTATGACAATTTGGTTGATTTTAGTCAATGTACGTGGATTTTTCAAATTTGTGCAAAGAACTTGAGGTCAACGTAAAGCCAGAGACACTAATACTGCTTATTTAAGCAATTATCCAATCAGCCCATTATGTGGCAGCAGTGCAGTGTGTAAAATCAAGCTAATGATGAAGTTAAGAGCTTCACCTAATGTTCACATCTAACATAAGAGTGGGGGAAATATGCAATCTCTCACTCTGTTTCTGGTCTATTTCAACAGTCTCAATAGTTCTCAACGGATCCCAAAAACAACAACCATCCAGTGAGCATCAGTTCTTTGACCGAACGTCTACGGTAACGCAGATCTCCACACTTTGAAACTGTGGTGAGCACAAAAGTCACTCTGAGTGAACTCGTCCAACCTCGAGGTGGATGATCTACAACACTAGAGACCACGTCAGGTTCCACTCTTGTCAACCATGAACATAAACCTGAGGCTGCAGTGACACAGACTCATCAACGCCGGACAGGGTTTCTGCTGAGGCTGCAGATGGTCGAGTGACAACCTGGAGCCAACACGCCTCGTGTCAACAGTCCAGGCTGCTGCTGCTGCTGGTTGTGTCAAAGCACGGAGAATATTTTCTTCCAGCAATTATTTTCTAATGACGTTTTGTAATTGGCCATTAAAGTCGTCCTAAACTTTAGCTGAACCTTGTAGCTAACCCTTTACTGACTAACGTTAGTGATCACACTCTTCCCTGATGTACTGGAGAACCTCGGGACACAATATGTTTTTTTGTATTATAACTACAAAGAATCTTTGACTTTTATTAGCTGGAGGGTGAGCCTGATTTTCAGAGAACCACATGGCTCAGACAAAGTGATGTCGACACTGGTCTAAATCAATAGTCAAAGCTGGAAGGCTGTTATCCTTTGGTTTCTCCGGCATAGGTAGACTAATGTTCATTTCAATTACAGGTGTTGCCAACATAAAGTCTACTTTTTAGTTGTGTTCCCTAAAAAATGTATAAAAACAATCTGGTAAGTGGCTATGGCGTAACCGGGAAGACAGCCCCATGTGGTGATGAAAAGAATGCAGTTTGCTCTACCCGTCTGTACACAGGACATTAATCATTGATGTGCATGGACTCGAAACTCAGAACAATGAACATAGGCTGAAGTTAAATTGTTAGTTGGACCTGTAGTCACATTTGAAAAGGTTCACAGGAGTGGGTTTCTTTTTCATGCATTTAGTCACATGTGTGTATCACAACAGCAGTATGCAGCTTACACAGAATGATCTAGTGTGACGTTCAACCCACAACATCACATGTTTTGAATTTAGAACGACAGAACAGTGAGGCCCCTTGGGAAATAGGTGCTAACACTAGAAATCCCCTAAAATTCAAATTGTGAGTTTATAGGGTTTTCAATGATGAAGGCTACAAATGCTGTGATAAAGAAATGAAGCTATTAGACTTTGTCTACGTGGGCTTTCCCTGCATCTCTGGTCATGGTTACTCACATTGAGATACTGAAGAGACATTTTGCTATTTATCTTTTCAAGACAGACTCCAAATCTGGACAATAAAAAGCAAGCTTATGAATACCAAATGCTGCCCACAGAGACTAATAACGATACAGCAATCCTGGTGATGTTAAAATGAGTAACAGTAATGAGTAATGTATTGCATTTTTCCAGTCAGGAGCCCAACACCGGTTAGATGCATACAGTAGATTACACGCTCTTAGCAGTTGCCAGTGGCATTAAAACAATAAAACAGTACATTTGATGCATTATTGTAATATCCAGTGCATATTCATAGAATGGAAAATGAACCCTTGGCTCAAATGGACAAGCAGCATGCTAATAAAGAGCAATGCTGTAGTGTTATATTGATTAGTAAATGGGGCGAGACAGTAGTAACATTGTGCTGTTTCTTTAAGACAGTTTGAGGCCAAATGCTAAAAGCAACATGCTCTCATATGTTCTCAAATACACCCACGCTGTTCTAAGTCGGAGAGGAAACCCCCAATCTGTGCCTAGAAAGTCCTCCAACATGTATTTCCTTTTTCAAACTCTCTCCATCTTTATACATTTTGCACACACAGCGAGAGCAGCATATGGCCACCGAGCTCATGTTTTCTCTGAAGTGATAACATCAGAAGTTCAGTGGAACTCTCCCAAAGCATACATACAGTGTGTCACCAAGCCAGAGGCCTACAGTCAAGGCTCCAACAGCAAATGAGCAATTATTAAGGCAGGATGCCTGTTTGGACATCTGCCTGCAAGCTCATAAATAATAAGAAAATGTGAAGGTAGTATGGTTACACACACACACACACACACACACACACACACACACACACACACACACACACACACACACACACACACACACACACACACACACACACACACACACACACACACACACACACACACACACACACACACACTTACTTAAGTATGCAGTATAATTCACCACATGCTAGCTAGTTGATTGAATCACATTTCCACCCACACCTTGGGTTGCATATACACAAAGACTTGTACATAAACATGCAAGTATAGTCCCTGCATGCATATCCTGCTATTACACGTATGTGTAGATGTGAATGGTATCGCTAAAATATACAGGACCACACATACACTGACACAAGTGCGTGTACATTAAGTACACACACAAAAACATTTGTCTTTCTATAGCTGAGAGGACACTCATTGACAAAAATGCAGTCCCCAGCCCCAACCTGAACCTGAACCTAATTCTCACTATAGACCTAAGACAGTCTTAACCCTCAGAAGGGCTAAATGTCCTCACAATTAGGGTTATGAACCATTATGCTTACAATCATAGTTAAAAAGAACAAAAAAACATTATGTACACATGAGCCTCAACCTCACACTCATACCCATTCATATTCAATTCAATTGTATAGAGTCTAATCACAACATACTCTATCTCAATGCACTTACCAAAGTTAAATATAACAGAAAGAAACCCCCCCACACACACATTCTTCACAAACATGTGTGTGTATGAAATACCTGGAATTAATAATCACACATACACATGTGTATGTCTGCACGCACAGAGGGAAATGCTCTCAGTCTTTCGGTGCTGATAAGGAACCCCTAAATATTTGTTTTAAGTCGGGTGTTGAGCGAGCCAGCCGAGTTCTGTGCTGTTCAGACAGTCTCACTATTATTACTGTTATTACTGTTATTATTATTACTCAGTTTCTTTGAGCTGGGATCCAACAAACAAGAGTGGGCGTGGGTGGTCCGCCAGACCCTCACCTCATCAATCAACCAAACCCAACACACGCAAACACACACACACACGCACCCACACACACCAACAGTAATTACTACCGAGCAGTGTTGTCCCCTTGAGGACAGGATATTTAGCCTAAACCTCAGATGTGTAAGTTTCGCTGTATGAGCTGTAAGTATCATGTGTAGGGTCATAGATGCAGTGGAGTCATATCAGCCCCGTCCTGGTGAAGACTTCAGACACAGTGATGGAGATGAATTATAATATGAGGGCAGATGAAGGTTTCAAACTGATCGTCGTATCTAGATTATTAGGTGGCTATCTACACTTTCATGCAATATCAGAGCTACGATCAACAAATCTCACAAACATCTATTTTAGGAAACTGATTTGAAAAAATAAATAAAAATACGTTAAATAAAAGGCCACCAGTGAAATTACTTTAGAGAACTTTTACATTTATTTTAGTGTATTCGAGCTGATGCATGTTTAGCTGCTAAGCGTGTTCTGGAGTTGAAAGGCAACAAAATAAAAGCTATTTAAATTTGTCTTTCTTCTTTATTCAAATAATTAAATGTGGGATTTGATGGATTTTAAAGTCTGATTCATCCATCTGACAAGCAATGGTGACAAGCCACTCAAAAGAGAAGAGGCTTCACCTGTAAGGATTTCAAATGAATCTGTGGAGCAAAAGCAGCAAGCACACAGCATCAGGCTGACTGAGCGAGTACCTGTCATATAATCTCCAGGGCTCATCAGGTCGGATGCAGGACAGACAGGCCGAAATAAATTCAACAACACTACATTTTATTTTGTTTTATGATAGATCAAATAGTTTTCTCAATACTTACATTTATTAACAAATGTTCGATGGCCCAGTTAAACTGATTTTAAAACCACTAAAAGCCTATAACCAGTGGTTTCCTGGTATGGACCAGTGAACTAAGTACTGGTCTATACCAGTGGTGACTATACATCAGCAGCTTTAATGTTTTCACACACACATTGATTGAATCTTATTGTCCAGCATTTTAAACCTACACTTATTAAATACTGTTTAAATGTGGGCCCAGACTGTGGCTGGAGTACATATTGGTACAAAGTGAAAATACAACAAATATAAGTTAGAGACAAATCTCGATTTACTCGTTCACTACAGCTGATTAACATGACACCAAAGGGAATCCGCTTGTTATGAAACGGTTTACATTTCGTGCTGTAAACACAAGGTGTCTGGTGTTTCTTCCCTCGGGAAACACGTGACACGCGACAGCATGGTAATAAGCATTCAGTACCAAAGATGGAGACAAAGTAAAAATACCCTACCACTTAAAAATATTGTGTATTGTAAACGGCAACGCACATAAAAAGTGCCATTGTTCCTGAGCCTGAGCCGCTCTCAGCTGAGATACACCAGGTCGGGCTGAGAGCTGGTTCACTCTCCATATGGCTTCAATGGAATTTATGTTAGGCAGGCACCAATAAGCCAAATCTAGTTAGCAACATTATATCATTGGAGGCAAATCTAATTTCAGCCCCAGTGTGTTTTAGTCGTCAGTGACTCCCTCTCTCTCCCCCTTCCTCTCCTTCATCTTCTGTCCCCTCTCCCTCTGTCCATCCGTCCATCTTTCTCTGAGAGTGTCACCTGCCCTCGGAGCTGGCGACGCTGGGTCTTGGCCTTAGCGTGAGAGCCGCGCTGCCCTGACTGGAGGCTTTGTTTCCCCTGTGAATCTGCGAGAGAGTGTGTCTGTGTGTGTGAGCTGGAGGAGAATGTCAGATAGACAGTGATTTGTTACATCAGCGAGCATTCCAGCTCCGAGACCCTCTGAGTGCGAGAGGACACACACAGCGAGGGAAATCCGTCTCGTTGGGTGTTCAATTTGTGTTGTGTGAATTTTTTGGCCAAATTATCACTTGTGAAATTGTTTTTGTAGATAGACAAAATTATAACAACGGGAGGAAATTACAAGTAATGAAATAAACTCAGCTAAAAGTAACTGAATATGAAAGTTTAACTCAACGGCTTCATGGAAACAAACTGTGGCATGTTGGGGGGCAGGTGGGAGGAGCTTCCCTCTCACAGTCATTTGTGTTACTGTTCTTCACGCTGTTTCCAAAATTATACTACTATTTTAAGGTTGCTGTGCATGACTGTGTTTTCTAACATGAAGACGAAAAATCCTGCAGTTTCTTGTGAGATCATCTGTTTGCCTGAGTGCTGACCTCCGCAAACCCCCAGTCTGCTGCAATATGGCAGAGAAATGGATGAAGTGAATTTGTGTATAGGTGAAGTGTGTGTGTGTGTGTGTGTGTGTGTGTGTGTGTGTGTGTGTGTGTGTGTGTGTGTGTGTGTGTGTGTGTGTGTGTGTATGCTTGTGATCTGGTTCAAGGTCTATTTTAACAGCTCCACTGTACTGTGCGTGTCTAAGCGCTGGGGCCACAGCTCCTGGCAAATGGAGCCACTGAGCAAGATACCATCTGCCTCTGCCCATCTAAGTCTCACGCCAAGACCAACACACACACACACACACACAGACACACAGACACGCACACGCACACACACACACACACGGACCAACTCAAAACACAACGGAAACACTGTAAGTGCACATATATTAACATGGAAATCCCAGCCACTAAAAATAATTAATTGAATGTTACAACTCAAAAGTCTCCGTCTCTCACTTGAACCCAGAGGGGAGTGGATCATGTGTGGATCATATGTGGATGGGCTGACATGTCAACTGCTGCCTTGTTCCGACTGAAAGCCGGAGGAAATCAGATCTTCGGAGTCAGGGCCAAGGAAACGTTTTTTTTACATTATTTGCGATGCCTGTGTAGAAGTATCATAATGGAAGAAAAAAAACTGAATGAGATGCCTTGTGGTCCACGTTTATTCATCTATAGCTTGAGGTCTGGGGTCTGAAGACGGATGGGGCTGTCGTCTAGACACGGCTACGATTTGGTAAGAGTTTTATCAAGCATGAATTCTTATTATGGTGCGTTTAGATTTCATCTTGGACTATTTAGATGAATCCGACTGCTGAAGAGTTTTGAGCTGCAGACAGCCAATAGACACATGAGACCCTGTTGGATTTGTTCGGCTCACTTTCCGACCAACTCATTTTCTCCAATCAGCTCCTGCCTGTTCCGAGGTGGATCCATTCAGCCTGTGATGACTGCGAGCTTTTCATTTTAAAACTGAAAAATTTCACAAATAGGTTTAACTTGGCCTTCAATTAGTTTGATAAATATAGTATTCACTAAAAAAAGTTTATAAAAATGACTTATGTAAGTCCTGTGAGTCCACTTAAGTCACAATCTCTGAATTAATGCTAAAAGAAAAGCTTTAAAATAGACAATTTTTGTGGTAATTTTTTATTCCAATCATTTTTTATCCAGCACTTTTAACCTACTACATTGCTATGTGTGTATACTAAATAGTATTTTTTAATAGTAGATGTTTATAATGTATTTAATATTTTACTCCATTATATATTATTTAATGAACTGTTCATTTCCCCTTACGTTTGCTAAGACACTTCAGTTTAATCTGTGTGGCTTATTGTACATCATCACGTTAAGTGATTATTTAGTGAAATGGAATTTTTTTGAAAAGCAGTTTTGATATGAAATATTTAGAATTTCTTTAGTTTAAAGATTTTGGTTCATAAACATTTCTATTAGATAATAATAATAAATAAAAATAAGGCAAAGATTTTTAAATTTTTTGTTTTGTTTTGGAACTGCAGTCCCTAACATTGTGTTTAGAGAATAATGGATGATGCTCATATCCATCAGTGTGGAATCTTATCAAAATACACTTCAGAGCACATTAAACAAGTTGCTTCTCACAAATTGCAAAAAGCATATTTCTGCCTCCATCCTAAAATAAACAAGGTGATAATAAAACAATAAATTTATAAAAATATAAAAAAATGCAACAAACATCGTTCTAGAACACGAGAGCTTGTTATGGTCAATAATTAATTAAATATACTGTCAATTGTTTCATAGAAACTAATGGAAATTGAAAATTAGTTCCATTGAAAGCTGTATCGAACTGTGCCCATCCACTGTAACTAAGATGGACAACACTGAGAGAACCATTTTCTCATAACATGCCAGCTCCTGACCATCCATGTCACTCTCCTCCTTTCAGCCGACAGCAACATTTCCTTTATGTTACGCTGCAGAAGTGCTGTGCTAATAGATTAGCCTACAGAGACTGAAGCCTCTCTGTCTGTATGAATGAATGGAGGAACCAGCAAGTCCATCACATTCCCTGTGGATGATGTCTTCAGCACAGCTCAAGGCGAAGGAGGAGAGAGAGAGAGAGAGAGAGAGAGAGAGAGAGAGAGAGAGAGAGAGAGAGAGAGAGAGAGAGAGAGAGAGAGAGAGAGAGAGAGAGAGAGAGAGAGAGAGAGAGAGAGAGAGAGAGAGAGAGAGAGAGAGAGAGAGAGAGAGAGAGTGTGTTTGTACACATGTATCATGGGTGTATTTTGATGTAATATGATCAGTAATGAATTTTGTGTTGCATTAAAGGGGCGGGGGGAGGGGGGGCGATGGGAGTCGAGATGCGAGGCGATGGAGGGAAGAAGAAGAACAAGAGCAGACTGACTGCTAGTGTCCGGGTGACTCCAACATCTAATCTAATGAAGAAACACGGGGTGGGGGGGTGGAGAGAGTGATGAGAAGAAAGAGAGAGAGCTCTACAAATGAGGTTAAGTCCTAACGGAGAAGATGGGGGGAGAGGGGGAGGTGGGGGGGGGGGGGGCTTCGAGGCTGGATATGGCTGGGGATGGTTGGGGTGGGTGATAGTCGATGCTAAATCCATTAGGGCCTTGTGAGCTCCCCACTCCCCTACCCCAATACCCCCCCACCCCTAGCCCATCCCCCCATACACATTTAAATCAAAGGAACTCTTGTTCACTTAAGGGGGGTGGAGAGGGGTTGGGGGGGTGGGGTGGGGGGCACTGGCGCTTCCTAAATGAGTTAACCATTTGGACTGTCAGGGCCAACGGCATGTCTGCTGCACACACACACACACACACACACACACACACACACAGACACACACGTATGCTCGCACGTACGTGCACACACACACACACACACACACGTATGCTCGCACGTACGTGCACACACACACACACACGTATGCTCGCACGTACGTGCACACACGCACGTACACGTGCACGCAGGAAGCCTTAAAGTAAAGCAAGGTGTGTGTGTGCGCCGCTTTTGGGATCTCATGGACTTGGTGTGAAAACAATAAATAGCCTTACTGAAAACAATTCTTCTTATTGATTGCTAAATACATTTATGTAAAGTGAACAGTTTTTACCATAGTATGTAAGTTGGTCGCTTGGTAAGTATGATCAGTGATCCATGATGGTAAAGTAACAGGTGACAGGTGTTGAACTGAGAGTGTGAAGAGCTTTGAAAGCGGTGGACTCTTACTTCTCAGATTTAAATGACAGTATCTTTTCTTTATCAATAGTTGAAACAAGGTCACTGTGGCAGAATCATCAGTATTTCCTCTGGGTTGTAGGACCTCATTGAGTAACTGATGTAAAGTTGTAATCTGTGTGAGATTTTCCCCCAGAATTTATGAACAGAGAATGAAACTAAATGACTTGTATGCTTGTGAACACGTGTCTAAAGTAGTTTTCGGACAAAACCCGTGGAGGAACTCTAATCACCACAATCTCTGTTGACATCTTAGTCGTTGTCTTCTACCTGTGTGGCACTGTTTTTTATCCAGAGATAGTTGTTTTCTTTTTCTTTTTTATGTTGCTCATGATAATTCCCCTGCTGTGCCCTCACATCTGATTCTCTGGACTTTCTGCAGACTTCATACTTGGGGGCCAGGCGGAGAAAGTCCACAGAGAAACTGTGGAGCATCTCCGGGTATCAGTGAGGGTCTGAAGGCGGCTTCAATCTTTGAAAGTCTACATGCGTGTGTGTGCACGAGAGAGTGAGTGTAATTGTGCGTTGTCCTTACTCCACTGACCTGTCGCCGATCCCACGATCTCCCTGGAGGGCGACTCAGACATGGCATCCGCCAGTCTCTCCCGCAGGCCTTCGTCGCTGGCGTCCGCCGAGCCGATGTGGTGCCGCGGCACGCCAAAGCTCTCCGGCCAGCTACCACACACCTCCAGCAGGGTCACACCACGTCCATCAAAGGGTCCTGCGAACGGACACACACATCCACACACAGAGGGTTAATATTTGTTTACCACAAGGAATGCAACTGTAACAGCTGTGCAAGTTGTGCATCGATACAATCTAGTGATGTCCTGAGCTGGTCGGCAAGATCAGGACTGGGTCTGATCCCAAAATGTTTGACTTAGTGGATGAATCATCCATCTATCAGCAGTGTGTGTTATTCTCTGAGGGCTGCAGGGGTGTGGAGCCCATTTATCATCCTTCAACACTTTGAAAACATTGCTTGGAAAGTGTGTGCCTATGATTGGGAAATGATATGACTATCATCAAGACGATGTGTCAAACACAGAGGACAAATAGAAATGTGCACAATGTGCCATCGAGCATGAGCATTTGAAGATAATGTTAGGTACATTAGCAAGATATACTCCAATGTGAGTCAGTTGCTGCTGAACTGTCATGTCTGTAGTAACTGTCAGAACTTTTTCTATATCTTTTTACAGAAAAGCGGGTTTAACTGAATTGACTTTCAAAACAATCTGGCCCTTGGTAAGTATTGGTAGTGGTCATTTTAAAGTAGGATTCTTAGACACAAACATTTCTCCCCCTGCACAGCATAAATTAATTTACTACACACAAACAGCTGTAAGCACAACACAATCTTCATGCCTGTCAAAGCAAATCCACACAGACCTACACTGTGTCTTAATCTCCTCTCCTTTCTGTCTGCCATAATTTCTACAATCAGAGAGATCTTGTGCTGTGGAGCCAGGGAGTCTGCAACCTGTCTCTCTCCCTCTCCCTCTCTGGGTTTGTGTGTGATAAGCTGGTCAGGCAGGCACGCACACAGTCAAACAACTGGTTTATTCTATTAGTGTGTTCATTCGACTCAGCCACTGGGCCTGCGAGCACTAGGAGGTGATAAAGGCAGAAAAGGAGGATTCAGCCGTGGTGTTAGTGAAGTGCTCCTGTGACTCGGAAACGCCGGAGAGCAACAATACAAACACATGACCTCACGGCCTTGATTGGAGCTTATCAGCGGCATCGCTTCAGTTCTGCGTATCAGCATCTCTCCCCTCGTTAACACCCAGGAAATATGTGACAGACAGTGGCGCACACAGGAAACGGCCGCGCCAGACAAGCACACAGCCATCATGATACCAGTTTGACGACACTGTTCACTGGTGGGAAAAGCTGCTCGGGGGTGGTGAATTCAAATCTTAAAAATCAGAATCTAAAAAGGAACAGTGAAATATCGAGTGAGTGTATCCAGTACAGAGGCAACTGCTGGTCCACCTCGCTGCAATATAAAAAATATCACTCTCAGCAACTCCGACATGTCTGCTAACGAGAGAATCAGTGACAAACGGCAGAGAGTTCCACTGCTGGTGCGTTTCTCTTTCATGGCTTGTAACTTCCAAGCATGTTGTACTTCTGGCCACACCCCAGTCAGTGACATACAACTTGTGTTGCCTTTGAATAATGATAGAAAACACATGTCGTGACATCACTAGTTGGGGAGGAGCCAGAAATGTTAATTCTCTACCCCCTGCAGAGCATTCTGGATTTGGCGTGAAGTTGTAGTTAATCAGAGTAGGGACATCAGTTTTTCAATATGTACAAATTAGCTTTGAGCTAGTCTTCTAACCTCCAGAGCTGGAGCTGACTCTGATGGCCGAGTTGTGCTGTGTCTTGTGTTTCCTACTTCTGCAACAAACCGGTCAATTGATCTCATATGATTGATAAAACTACTATAGTGATAAACAGCCATAAATACAATGAAACTATGCTGTTCTCCTAAAATAAACTTGAAATTTGAATATAGACTGCAACTGTAGACTTCATGAATCGCCTTATTCGATGCCACAGAGCTTCCTTCATCTAAGGTTTGGCACAGGAGAGTGGATACGCACACGCACAGGAACACTTCCCCACTTGTCTTGTGGGTGTCAGTAAAACCCCAGGGAGACGACAGGATGACTTCAAAGGAAAAGGACAGGAGAGATCCTCTCTTCCTGGAAAGATCAGCCTGCACAATCTGTCTCTCTGTTTGTGTCTCTGTGTTGGTTACATGCAGGAAACATGGATAGATGTTGAAGGTGAGTGGTAAATACAAAGGCAACTTGACAAGACTAGTATTCAATTTCTGTCCAGATGACAAAATCAGATATAAACTGAATTATAGTATTTGATCAATATTTTTTATTTTTTTTACAGTGTTGCAATTTGCTAAATTAGATTTAATGTAGTAAACGATTGAAATTCATATCAGGTTACTGACGTGAATTCCACGAAAGCCCGGGCAGGACGTGCTTAGATCCATCCATCCTGCATATCTATCTCAGACCTGTGTGAACTGAAAGACTGGACTTAGTGTAGGCAGGTCAGAAGTCTGCCAAATGGTCAGCTGGAGGTTTGAGTCGGTTGTACCTTGATAAGCAATGAGCCACACTTCACTCCATTACACTAAGCTTACTTGTCCAGATCGACCTTTACCGCTACACAATTCAATTCACTCTCTACCAACACACGTACACACACACACATCCCAGTTATCCAGCATTAAAGCAACAGGACATAATAACATAACATCACACACACACACACACACACACACACACACACACACACACACACACACACACACACACACACACACACACACACACACACACACACACACACACACACACACACACACACACACACACACACACACACACACACACACACACACACACACACACACACACACAGGCTCTCATGGCCAGCTTTGATAAAAGGCCTGCTGGCACTAAAGAAGAGTCCTTTGAAAAATCAATCCAACACACACATACAGACTGCTTCTGAAGTGCAGCAAAGTTATCAGGAAGCTAAGCCATTGTGTGTGTGAGTGATTGTATGCTTTGGGAGGCCAGTCGGTGTTATCACAGTAGGGCGCATGGAGGCCCGTGCAGCCTCTCGCCCCAGCATTAGCACCTGTCACTGGCCTGCAGCGGAGCGGAGACTGGCCAGGCCTCGGGGTACACACACACACACACAGACACACAAACACACGTGCACACACACAGTAGTCTGCTCCCTGATAGCCAGCAAGCCATGCAGATCAAAGGTTCTGACTGCCGTGGCTTTTCTGGATGATAAGAGCTTGGCAGAAGGTTAGAAAGAGCTTTACGTTTATCAGACCAGGCTTGGACCAATATGGGTATTTGAGGGCCGATACTGATTGCTTTCGACTAAAACTACCGGTTGCTGATAGTTGTTGGCGGTGTTTGGTAGTTTAAAAATCTGTTTTTTAACTTAAAAAAAGTATTTGCATAGTTAGTTTGTCTGTTTATATTCTGGCTCTGGACATTTTTGACCTTTGTTTATATGTAGAGCTTCTAAAACTATAAAAAGTAATACAATACCTAGAACTGTCAGATTGGATTAGCCAAGCTCATATTAGTTTATCAATGACTCACCCATATCGGCTTGTAGGCCGTCTGGTACAGTAACCGGAGTTCAGTCTGCTGAGATACAATTAATTTTCCAATTGATGACAGAGAAATTGAATTCATTATTTCTCATGCCCATATGCTCAATGAGAAAGTTCTAGGCCACTGAAATCAACCCTCCTTTCCATACCAGCCAAAAAGAGATTCCTTATAAATATGATTATAATATAAGTGACGAGGGACAGAATCCAAAGTTCTCTCACATGTGACAATAGATTCTTAAATTTAGTTAAAGTTAATGTGGGGCTTCAGCAGTTCAACAAATAAGGTCAGTGTCTTGAAACCTTATAGTTCATTCTAGTCCAAAACGCCCTCTTTGTTTCCTTTTGTTCCTCTATTTTCTGTGAGGAATTTAAAGAGGCTTAATCAGCTACATGTTCAATTATTTGACTCATATTTTGTATTTACTTTAAAAATAAAGTTTTCTTTTTCCACTACATCTTTTCTTGCTCCTTAGCTTAACGGATGTGTGTATGCTACACATCGGCTCCATGCTGTGTGCTATGTACATCTATTCTGTTTCCTGGGCTCTAAATGCATCTGAGTGGAGGATGACCTGCACTCAAAACTGTGCCTGAAAGCAAACTGCATCCAGACAGAGAAAAGCTGCTGCCTCCACTTTGCAGCATGTGTATGTATAACATGAATAATGACAACAGTAGAAGAAATAATTCAGAAATGGAACGAGTGTCCTATCCCACTTGTGAAATGGTTAAAAGTTACTGCCTTCAAATAACCCTGTTGACCCACTGTATCGTGTGAGAGGAATTTAATGGATCTCTCCCAGGCAGCCACTCGAGTTCACTGATTTCTCCTTTGATTCTTTGACTCTGTCTGTCTGTAAACCTTTGGAAATGTGAGCATGAATAGTTGTGAGGAGGAGGAGGAGGAGGATTCAAAATACACCCTGGATTGTTGTTTTCCCTCCATCATGTTAAAACCCAGCTGGATTAAAAGCCACTCTCCACCCAGCTGTTAGCCCCCACGTACTGGCCCTACTTATCCCTCCAGCCAGCGCTACTTTCCTTAAAGATTTAATCACACTGCAGCAGGATGTGTGTTTGTGTGTGTGTGTGTCTGTATCTGTGTGTGTGTATACCTTTACAGCAGCGGCTTAGGATGGCACAGTTGGACATGACATCACATGTGCACATCACAATCGCTTCTCTAACACACATTCAGTGCTTAACTTTAATACTGTGGACATTCAATTTGACCATTAAAACAAAGCCTCTGTTTAATGCGGGAAACAAAAAGAAAATACCATTAACGGGAAGTCTATTAATGACTTGCAAGTTTGCTGAGAAGTTTACCAGCGTATTTCCTTTCAGATTTCTTGGCACACACTTGGTATGGCACCTCGAGGTCAGGATTCTAGTTATCCATGTGAACATCCAGTGTTACCATATCACCTGCCATGGCATGTTGAGCCCTCTGAGACAAGGTCTGATTTGTGAATATGGTCTATACTATACAAAAAAATTGTGATTGATTGATTAATAGGTTATGACTTCATGTCCAACCGCACCGATGACACATTGTCAGCAGATTGAAATACATTTTGAAGTGTTGTCTTTAACAAACACTGGCTTGGATGACTCACGTGGGCAGTAAATTACTAAATTAATACAAACATCAGATCATTAGGTAGAGTGACTGCTCTGGGATCAGATGTAAGGGGAGATAAAGCGTCCATTCCGGTATTGCTCTATTTTTACCCTGAACAGGTCAAGCCCTTGCATTAGCTTTCAAGAATACTTACAAATGCAAATGATTAACTAACAAAAGGGAGGCAGTTATAAATTAGAAATGAACAATTTACAATAAGTCTGTGTGGTTAACAGAGTTTTCAGAAATGCGCTGAATCTCCTGACTTTCTCCAGAGAGCAAACTTCAAGAAGATTCAGGGAAAAAGCCCCAAAAGAAAACAAACATCTCAGGATGAAAACACGGAGTCAGATATGTACAAGACACATGACATGCTCCCTCCGCCTGCTGCACCCCCCCCTCACCAGAACGCTGCACACACACACACACACACACACACACACACACACACACACACACACACACACACACACACACACACACACACACACACACACACACACACACACACACACACACACACACACACACACACACACACACACACACACACACACACACACACACAGAGTAAGGTAAAGGAATAATGTGTTGACGCCACATGCCACTGTTTCTCAGTTACCTGTGCAGTTAAGATGCTGATGCCTGGTTAGTTCTAATTCAATTAGGTTTTAGTGCGAGGGGGCGGATCGGACAAATGCCTTTATTATGGGTGCTGTATAATATGTAATGGTGCGTGTGTGTGAGAATATACTTGAGCGGTGTTACTAGGAAATGAGGCACAGTCTGTTACCAACAAACAGGTCATAAATCAGGCAGTGCAGTAGATCAGGTGGGAACTACACTGAAATCTAGTCACGGAAACACATTTCAGTCTAGTTTCTGACACGACCTCCATAAATTGGTCAGACACGTTCACAGCAACAGAAAAATCCCCCGAGCATTCAGATGAGGGGTGTTGCAACAGGCAGGAGACAGGACGTAAAGTATAAAATCGACTGCGGAGATCACATGTTTTTGTTTACAGCACATCAACACTTGCAACGTCAGAGCGTATCTCCAGAAGCTCTTGAATATCAGTGTGTTTCCAAGTTGAGCTCCTTATCTGTGCCTTCATACTTGTTTGGCTTCTATTTTTCAGCCTGAGATATTAAAATACCTTTTCTAAGTTTTCCGTCGAGTGTTGGAAACGCGCACACTCATTGGTGGTGAATCGTCCAGACATTCTCCTGCTGTGCTCTCACATGGGCTCACTTTGTCATCCCAGAGTTTATACTAGGGGTTTGACTGGAGGAACCTAGAAGAATGTTCGCAGCAACTGGCTCGGACATTTCAGTTCTCACTCTGGATTATTTCAGGAGATAATCCAGAGTTGGTTTTTGTGTTTTATGTTTCCAATTTATTTTCAGGCTATAGCGGTTGACTGCAGAGTACTGAGTCATCCAGGCTGCTCAGTGTCTGGGTTTAGTTTAAGACGAAACACACAAACAACCACGTTGTTGCTTAACATCAACCAGGATATTACTTTGGTGAACATCTAGAGGGAAATACAGTCATTGCTAACACCAACTTTTGATAGAAACACCAAAGTAACTGTTGCCGGCTGAAATTAATGTCAACGTTACCTCCACATCCAGAGCACTTGATAAATACATTATCTTAACACTTTGTAAATGTCACTGTGCTGCCCGCCTGACAGACACATAACTTTGGAGGATGTTTCCTATTAACGACAGGCAGCTAAATCCTCTTCTACTTTGCTTCGAGAAAATTCAGTTACTGCTGGATTATGTTCACAAACAAAAATGTTTCTGTTGCAAGAAGTGTTTTGCTCTCGCCCCACACCGGGATTGTAAGAAGCGAGAGGACGGCATGATCCAAATCCTCCTGTTTCACCCTATTGAGCCAGTTGGGGGTGAAATGCTGGCAATGGTACCAAGCAAACATGGCTGCAAGAAATACTTTATTAAAATGATTTTCCATCAGCTTTTATAAGGAATAAAATGTTTTTGACATGTTTCTAAGCTTTACAATTTATTTTAGAAAATAAACATGGGCTTATTTAAATTAGTTTGAGTTGAACGCAATATTTCTAAAGACCTGAATTGAACTATTTTGAAATGGCATGCAGCCTTCCTCATCTCGGACTCGAATGGCCCTGAGAGGTCGGTGTTATCTCTCATCAGCCCATGTACGTATAATTCAGCATGTTGCTAAGGCAGGGTACATTCATTCATATACATGTACAATGAAACCATTGTCGTTATAGAGATAACTTCACAAAAACACACTTTTAATAGACTTTCACTCTGACACAGACACACACACACACACAAACACACTTACACACACAGATACACATCTGTGACTATACTGTGAACCCATACTGACATCCCTCCAGGCGGTGTGTGTCTGTATGTGTGTGTCAGAGAGACAGAGAGCGAAAGAGAGTGACTCTGATATCCTGAGGGAAACACTGAGAGTGCTAGCTATCTTGCGGAGTAGGTTTGTGGTGCGGGGTTAGTGTTAATGGAGATGTAAGCTCACAGGATTAGCACCCATAGGTAGGTGTGTGTGTGTGTGCGTGTGTGTTCCTGACAGCTATGGCCTTTCTTTCATTACATTAAGGCCACTGCTTCTAAATCATTTACTCCCTTTGCAGTCTCGGTGGTGTCAGCTAAGTGTTAGTAATCCCCATCAATACCAGGGTCTGCCTCAAGGCACTTTACTCACTACCCCCCACACACACACACTCACACACCGAACCATATGGCATTCAGATATGAAGACGCATTAACCTGTGCACAGTTAATTGCAGATGAGTCTGCAGACTAGCCCAGCGCAGACAGACACACACATGCACTCTCACTGCGCACCAAGCTTATTCCAGCCAAGTCAAAGTAGACAGTGCCAGTGCTTTGCTCACTATTAGGCTCAACACTTGAACAGCAAACTATGGTGTGTGTGTGTTTGTGGGTGTGTGTGAGTGCTATCACTTATCAGAAGCTGAGATGATACAAGACCTAAAAAAAATTAAAAAACAATGATAGTTGCTCTACCCTTTCCAAGTCCTATATATTTACTAAAGGAGCGCTTCCATAATGATGTCATATGTCATCAGGGTTATCTCTATATTGGCTTTGAAGGGGGTAACTCGCCTTTCTACACACTTTGGGCAGAGGCTGTTTGTTATTTCATGGGTTAGGTAACTTAAATCCAGTTGACTACATTGTTAATCCTGCAGCAGTAATGATGACTTTAGATGGTAGTCTTGCTTAACAGATCCATAAAGAACTGGTAGAACTTGCCTGACCTTCACAACCATCCAAACCCTTTGTGGACAAGGTAAAAAGTCGACAATGAGCCGGGCCTTATCGCCCAACATCAGTGCTGGACCTCACTAAAGCTTTTCAACTCGTTTCGGATCAAATCCCTGGTAGATGGAAAGCAGCACATCAATGCCCATTGATTGGTATGGAATGCTCAAATACTCAAATGTATAAAGAATAAGAGAGAGTGTGGCAATCTAAAGGCTCTGTTAAACATATTGTATGTGCTCTATAGATGTCTTTCATTACAGAATATATTGTCATAGAGTGAGACTGTGCCATATGCCTGCCCTAACCCAGTGCTCAGTTAGATATATCCAGCACATGTAAAGGGAAATGAAGTGACTGAGAACCTGAGAGTATAGTCAATGTAGGGGAAATGATTTCATTAACAGTCATATCTCACATAACGTTTGGTGTAAGTAGGAAAGACCATCACTCATTCAGACTGAGTGCAAAGAGTAGCAGGGGAGGAAATTCAATATGCTGATAGAAAACAGCTGACTTTGGTTTGGGAAGTTACTGTAACAACATGCCTGTTTTGACAATGGCACACACAAAGTGAACCAATGCTGGTTCTTCTTAACCATTTCAGCCCATAAAGCTTTGAACCCATCTGCAGGCAGCTGGTCACTGTGGCAGAGTTTGGCAGCTCTACATATGCAGTAATGAGTGTCGCAGGAAAAGAGGGCGTGGAGGTGTAAAATAAATTACAGTGGAGTAGGAAAAGACCTCTCCCTGGCCCGGTTGTTGCCTTCCAGAGGGTATTAATAATGTGCTGAAGGGGTCACTGATTAGAGGGAACCCATATATTTAACACTAAGCAGATCCCTGAGAGGGTGTGTTTGCTGACAAATGACTTCTGTGTTCACCCTGACATCAGCACAGTCCAGACAGCTTTCACCTGCATGGCTGTAATGGCCTTGAAATGAACTGATTTTGTTCCAAACAAATCTGATCATCTGCGTTTTTCTGAACCAGCAAATTGGACTGGCCAGCGTGTGATCCTGCTGCTCCTCTGTGTCTTCAGCCTGATGAATACAAGAAGTGAAAGGAAGTAATGAAGAATGGTCAGCGCCCTGGCCTCCTGTCTGCCAACTCTACTGAGAGAAGTTTCGTAAAAGTAATATTTACTCATATCAAATATTTCAGTTACATCTGCTTTGTTAATCTAGAATCTACTTTAAGGTTGCACATTAAAATCTAAATCGTTACCTAATATCTGCTTTTGATTATTGTCTGTTGATGATATGATATCATGCTTGGGGACACATCAGAATTAGGAATACAATCCATTTGTTAAACTGAAATATTTGAAACACATTTCGCAAAAACTATAACTCAGATAAACAAACAGCCAGAGCCAGCATCATCATTTTCCAAAAACCGGTGAAGAGCATCTCTCCTCTGCTCAGAGACGTGGCACCCGCACAACTAAAACTCCCTTCTGGGCGAAGGACATTGTTTTTTCCATCACACCGAAACAAAGATTGGGGAGTGTACACTTCACGGTGCTAGCATGGTCAGCTAATTGATTTCAGGCCAGATCGTATTGCTGTGTAATGGAGCAGGCTAACGTGATGATGAAGCTGTGATGGTCATGGTGATGACTTTCACAGGGACCCCGGCCTCATTTGTTTGTTTGACAGGCTGCTGGGGTGTGTGTGTGTGTGTGTCTGTGTGTGTGTGTGTGTGTCTCCATTTGGCATACAAGGATATGGATTAAGCTATAGAGGTGACAGATGATATGTTTACAAGAGAATGTTTGCTCTCTGCACGATATTCAATTACAGAGTTTCTGTGTGTCGCTGCCTATGTGTATACACACGTGTGTGTGTGTGTGTGAGGAAGAGGGAGTGCACATCTGCATGTTGCACACTGTGTGTGAAAGGGTCACAGGCCTTTATCAATCACACAGAATTTGCTCACTTCCTTCCTCAGTGCGCGTCTCTCGCCTCACTTTAACCCCCACACTCCTTCACTTCTGATGGCTCCTGGGAAGTGGTCCAATCCAAATCTAAACTGGTGCTGTCCACTGTTTACTGGAGTTGCGACGCAGCACAAATAAATACCTCAGTGTTATTTACAAAACAGCCCTAGTCATATACAACGCTGCCCCCATCCACAGTCAAAGCTGGGACTGGGTGGTGGTAGGCTGTGTTCCCAGTACAGTTGGTGGTATTATAGGTAGTATTATGTGACACGGCATCCTGTGACATCCCAAACCAGCTCGACTTGTCCCTAAACCGGACTCTGACAAGGAAGACCAGTGTTCATATTCAGTTTCGTTCTGTCCGGAGGTGTGGTGCTGCACGCTGTGGTCTGCTGTGTGAACAGTAGTGATGAATATTGTACTGTGCCTTGCTTCCTCTCCGGGGGGGTCAATTAAGGAGATTCCCAGCACCAAAGCCACAGCCCTGTGTTCCAGGAAATCCTCCACAATCCCATTTGATCTTAACGCCCTGCCTCCCCTAATGTGTCCCTAAGCTGGCCTTATCACACCACAGAGAGGGCCTGAGGGGATCGACTGAGAGATGCACGCTTGCACTTCCAGCAGGTTGAGGTATTGTTTGGCACCTCAAACCACACATGCTCCGTCTCACCAGTTTACGATACAAAGAAGCCTGTGTGCAATGTGTTCTGTCCTGTGTGGACACCAAAGGCAGCGAGTTAAGAACGATGGCCTGGCCAGAAAGCAGAGTAGTGATGGAGAGAGAGAGTGACAAACAGCCTGCTGATGTGCAGAGAAAAGCATTATGAAACAGCCAACCCTGCTCCACGAGCCTCTTCTTTCTAAGCAAATAAATCCTCCATTATCGTGTCTCTCTCGGGGTCTAAAAGCAAGCATCTTACAGGGAATTAATCGTATTGGACGGAGAGGAGGGGGTAGCCCATTTCATTTCCTCATCAAGTTTGGGGAAAATTGTATTGAAAGCCAAGCAGCCACCTGGGAATGGCCTCCTCTTCTCTTTCCTCTCATCTCCTTGTTTTTGCCTCTCCAAAGCCATTTGTCTGCCCTGTCTGTCACAGGCTGGGGCCTCACTGCTCTTATGTATGGTCAAACATCCCTGTGTCCTTGCGGTGTCGTGTTTCTCTGCAACCATCCTTATTTATGTCCTATGGCATTTCAATGCAAAGTATCACCATATCATTTACAAGTAGCCATAAGCTCTATAAGCAAAGTCTGTTATGTGGCTGCAAGTCATCGGCCCAGCTCGAAGAGGGAGGAGCATGGCGGGAGTCCATCGTTACGTGAGTGTGGTTTCAGTTCTGTGTAAGAACTTGTCACACCATGAATATGAATCTGACAAGAACTGGAAAAATCTACTTAAAAATGTGTGTGAATAAGTGTGTGCTTGCATATGTGTGTGTCCAGGCCATGACCAGCCAAGCCTCCTTAGGCCTCTAAACAAGCACCATAAATTCACTCTCCACTTACCTGCAGTAAAAATGTCAGGAGCAAGGTTTTTTATTGGGCCACACACACATACACACGCCCACACACACACTAAAGTCACAAGAAGTCACTAAATACACACACCCGCACTCTCCTAAACACACACACCAAAGCCTTTTACTCCCTGTCTATCTTGGCATCTTCCATGGCGGTCAAGTGGCTTTACATTGATATTGACATGCTGGTGGGAGGCAGCGACTCCATGCTAACAACATTAGCCCGATAGATGCTGTCACAGCCACTCTGTCCCCTCCATGCACACCCACCATCCCACTGTTACACAGAGGGGCTTATATAAGTATAAATAATATATGTAATATAAAATAAAATGACATATCTAATGTTAAACATGCAGTGCTCTATCTTTGGAAAAAGACTGTTTGATGTTAGAACATAAAGGAATTAACCCAAAGAGGACCACTGGGTTCAATGTCATTTCATTGCCATTTACAGTGTGCAGAAATTTCATAGACTACAGTGATGTCACTTCATCATGAAATTATCCAAAGTTAGAAATTAAATTATAAGTTTTTTTCTTATTCTGGTCTTTAGTTAAACTGTAGCTTTAGTTGAAGTGGTCATTATGTTCAAAAATATTAGTTATTACATTCATTAACACAGAATAGGAAGAAAAATAGTCACATGTATCATTTATATACATGTCCCTTTGGTTGACAATTGGCTGAGCGGTTGCTGGTTGGTTTGGTTTCCTTTGAAGTGATTTGGGGGATTTAGATTTAAGTGAAATTACTTTTACTAAATTGTGGCAGGTGGCTAATAAGAGTTAAAAATAGTAAATGATTAAAAGAATGAAGCTTTCGCAGGTTGAGGTTAAAAGAGACTAACTGTTTGTTTGATTCACTCTTTATTCTTGATGACTACGTAAAATTGCCATAACACTATGACAAGATTTATGATGGGCTTACTTTACAGTATTAGATAGTTAATGTCGCAGACTAGGAAAAATCATTTAATTTTTGTAAAATCAAGGATGACTTTCGTGAGTTAAAACGTTTGTCCTACACCAGCTTTGACATAATGCGAAAACCTGAAACCATACTGTTGTGCATCATCATAAGTTTCACCTCCTTTCATCTCCAGACTTTAAAAAGCTCTGTAGAAGCCAGTTATGCTGCCACAGACTCGTCCATCCAACTGATGGGACAGTGTGAGGGATCAAGCAAAGTGAAAACCAGTCTGACTTTTAAGTCATATGGTCATTCAGGCAAAACACACACACACACACACACACACACACACACACACACACACACACACACACACACACACACACACACACACACACACACACACACACACACACACACACACACACACACACACACACACACACACACACACACACACACACACACGGAAACCAAATTGAGATGAAGCAAACAGTGTCACAATATTTACTAGTAAGATGTATCAAACTTTTAATGTGTTTCACTCTGAGTGAGTGTGTGTGTGTGTGTGTGTGTGTGTGTGTGTGTGTGTGTGTGAGTGAGATAGAGAGGGATTAATAGAGAGATTCCCTGTGACGATTTAACCTGCCAAAGCACAAAAGGTTAAAGGATGGTAAGTATGTATGTTCCCCCTCCTCCTCAACATACACAGACATGAGAGCAGGCAGCAGTGAACAGGGGTGTGTGTGTGTATGTGTGTGTACGTGTGTGTACGTGTGTCTATGTGTGTGTGTCTGTGTGCGTGTGTGTGACACATCTGGGAGTGTAATCAGTGGGCTACTTTCAAGAGCTGCCAAAGCAAACAGGCCAATAAGGAATCCACTTTACAGACCATCGATCTCGACCAGCCACGGCCAACACAAACACACACACACACACACACGCACACACACACGCACAAACACACACACACATCCACACACACTCTACACAAAGAGAAGAACGGCAAGATTCACATTGAGTACAATACCCACTTACACTTACACTCATCCAAATGTGACCTGGTGCTTACACACATTTTCCTTGAAAGGGGGAAACTGGTATGAATCTATTTTCACTAGATTTGATGTCCCCACAAGTTATTATGTTTCCACAATAATGGGGTATCTATTAATGACCTCAGCTCACAAATGAAGAGAGAAGTGAGGAGACTGAGGCGAGTTATTACACTAAAGTCCAAAATTACCAATATTAAAGTGACATTTCTTTTGTATACAATTCTAAATCTACTCTTTTTTTCATGGATAGAATAACATTTGCTAAATTTCCAGCTGTTCTCTGAAAAATCAAAAGGGACAAACAAAAACCGACAAAAACCTCCCATCTGTGATGTCCCACAGACCAGAGGAGTCTCAGGACAGTTCCTCAAATAATTCAGCTCTTGTGGAAACTCTCTATATCCTTTCAGTTTTCTCTGCCACCAGACGACAGGAAACACTGAGAAAGAGAAAACAAACAAACAATGGAAATATTGTTATGGGGAGTCTCAGAGTGATTCACAGCATCCCGCACAGAGGAACCATCAGCGTCTAAAACACTTCCAGATGATCCTCAGACAATAGAAGGAGAAAAAACAAGGCTGATACGTCATCCATTTACTTTGGGCCACAGTGGTGAACAACAATAAATTCTCTCACTCACACACACACACTCACACACTCACACGTATGTTTTTTCATGTGCATGTGTAGCGATCTGGAAAAGGAAACTAGATAGATTGAGCTGATAGGAAACTGCATATACTTGAAAGCCAAGATATAATGCAACCCACCAACAGGTTGTTTTTACAGTGCGTGTGCAAACACATCAGTCACTGATGTGCACGCTGCCGCACCGCCCACACACACACACACACACACACATAGACACACACACACACACACACACACAGGAGACAGCCTCCATTGAGAAACCAACGAGCTGTGCCTCTCCTGAGACTGAAGCACACATACAGTACACACAATAATAGACACACTACTAATGCTATCACAGGCAACATCACAGTGAAAGGCAGTAGCTGTGACAGGGCTGTGAAGTCTGAGGCAGATTCAAGATATTTTACTTCCTTTTATATCGCCCTCCTCTA
This sequence comes from Limanda limanda, assembly GCF_963576545.1. Taxonomy (NCBI): domain Eukaryota; kingdom Metazoa; phylum Chordata; class Actinopteri; order Pleuronectiformes; family Pleuronectidae; genus Limanda; species Limanda limanda. The sequence continues at coordinate 9,219,108 of NC_083641.1, forward strand.
GGAGTGAAAAAACAATGTGCATGTGTGTGTGCTTGCATACTGTACATGTATGTGTTTGTGTATCTATGTGCCTGTGAGTGAGTGTGTGTTTGATTTAGAGTTTGCACCATAACCCTGCACAAGTAGAGAATATGCTACACAGTTAATATACTATAATGAACTAATATAAGGTAATACATGGTATGGTCACAGTCACCGTATTGATGGGAGAATAAAATCAAGAAATCTGTTGATATTGGCCGATGTTACAGTCGTCTATGTTTGCTTGGTTAAGATGCAAATTCATAACCATTACACTTTGCTTACATTACTTAAAGGTGAAATGTGTAAGCCACAAAAGCAAATACAAAAAGATGATGAGACTTATTTAGAACAAAATCTGTCTATCACTTCAATGGGCTCACCCAGTTATGTGAGAAACTCTTGCCAATTTTCAATAATCACACTTGAGAGTATGCTCTGTGCTGTGGCTGTTAGCTGGCACAATGCTGGTGCTAGAGATAAAAAAAGATAAAGATATAGATAACTGTAGGGACCTCCAGGTCGAGGACCCGCCCCACCCTATAATGGCTACCAGCTCTCCATTGACCAGCGCCCACTAGACCCAAGAAATGGGGGATTTAGCCACAACGTCAAGGCCTCAGTATGAAACTATGTTACTTCTATAAAGCAATTTTTAAATTGTTAAGTGTCTCTGTTGTAAATATGATAAAAAAAAGCAGACGTGCTGGGGTTTTCTCCTTTCTACTGAGCAGTGTATAAGCAGTGCAGGGCCTGCTTATACACTGCCTGCCTCAAAGAGCTGCCAATACAGACACATTTCATTTAGTCTGGCTTTGCTATCCAATCATTAGTCACTTGTCTGGTTTGAATGTTTTTGTCCCATGGTGGCCTGACTGTGTCTGAGGGCTTTTCCACCCTGAGAACACAAATTGGTGGGGTGGATACTCTACATTGTTTCACGGAAAGTCATAGTTAAATATGAAGGAGTACTTTTTAATATACTGAAAATAAGCACATGCCCCGAGGAGGGATCTTGAGTTCACAGCCTGTAGTGGATTTAAAGACACATTTTTAACCACTAAGATGACACTTTGAAGTGTGAAGTTAAGACAAAGAAATCAGGAGGAGTGATGTCACTTCCTGACAGACAGCGCAGGACAGAGGGAGAGAATGGAGAGACAAGAGAAGATGAAAAAGGCCAGCAGGGTGAGGTAACCATGTGCAGATGGACCCTGTGTGTGTGTGTGTGTGCGTCTCTGCAGGCAGCTGCAGGAAGGATCCTGCTGAGAAAGAGCAGGACGTCCTGTCATCCACTGTGGCCGCAACATCATCACACACACACACACGCGCATGCACACACACACCCACGCACGGACACACATCAAAGGGTGTGTGGCCAGTTAGTGCCGTTCCAGAACTGTGGCGGTGTGGGGAGACAAACAACAACAGCATCTCACACACAAACTGAGAGACACAAAATCAGACATACACACATTCGCACACGATTCTCGGGCTCACTCTTTTAGACACACACACCAGCAAACACACACACACACACACACAGAGTATAATCAGTCACATTCATACATGCAAAAAGACACGCATATGCGTTCTATCACGCACATACACACTCACACAGCCCACATAATGGGCCATTTCAGCACCAAGACCACAGCTAATACAGTAAATGACAGGGGAGGACTGGGAGAGAGCCAACCTAAATGTGACACTGATTTTCTGTTGTGTGCATGTTTGAGTGTGTGTATGTGTGTGTTTACCGCCCTGACACCATGACTCTGCAGGCTGGGGCCCAGATGCTGGTGTGGGCGCTACGTTGCCTGGTTCACCGTCCTGACCCACTATGGCGCACACTCACACACTCAGTCTAACGCACACAGACACGTGCACACATGCACAGAACTTTGTCCTTAAACAACATAGCTGTGGCCTTGGAAACTCTCAACCAAAGTGTCAGTAGAAGCATCAAAGCAGTGTAATGAGAGAGGAGAGAAAAACCAGTCAACAAGGCAGCTCACACCAGGACAATGCAGTTCTGTGCCATTTGGGTGAGTGAGTGTGTGTGTGTGTGTTTGTGTCTGTGTGTGTGTGTGTGTGTGTGTGTGGGAGGCAGGGGGGGGCGTACGATATGAGTGTGTTTAGGTGGCAATGATGCGTTGAGGACATTATGTGTATTCTAGCTGTGCATAAAGAAAGCCTGCTAGTGCTTATATCACTTCTTATTTTTGTAGCCTTATCCTTAAACTGTGTGACCCTGACCAGTGTGTCGCTGCCACTGGAAAATCTGCTTCCACCATGCCTCACCATTGCGATGGTGCAGGTGATGAGCGGTGACTGGTTTTCAGACATGAGGCATTGAATTGAGGCCAAACAGTTTAATCTTTTTTATCCTCAGTCCTTTGGGCGCTTTCATATCACTGATGACCCTCTGTCATGAAGCCCAGATCAGTGGAGTCCTGGTTCTTCTTCCATGTAAGAATCATGGAGGCCACAGTGGCTCCTGGGAACCTTCGATGCAGCAGAATATTTTGTGGCCTTCCTCTGATCTGTGCCGTGACACAGTCCTGTATCTGAGCTCTGTGGGCAGCTCCTTCAATCTCTTTCATTGTTAGGTATTGAATGTCAAAGAAACACTGCAACATAATAAAAAGTGCATCTGAACACTTACTCAATTAAATGTTATTTTCTATCCATACGCAAAATGGTTTCCATTGAAATTTATTTCCCTAATGACCAATACATATCCCAAGAGTTACTGTAGCTGTGACAACAAAGTTCCCTTAACCTAGGGCTGTGTCTGAAATCACCCACTCATTCAATAACCCCACTTCACTATATAGTAACTTCTATGTAAAGGAATTTATCTTGAGCTCATCAGCGCATTTTCTCCGCAGCAGTAATTTTGTCATTGTCACAGGATTATGACGTACAACAGCGTTGGAAATTCCCATGATAAATTTTAAACTAAGTATTAATACTTTTAGGGGAAAAAACATCGTCTTTGAATGTAGAAATAAACGTGTTTACCTCAGTTTGTGCTGTAATGCTCTGCTCTGCTCTTATTTACATTTGCTGCCACCGCAATGCATGATGGTACATATTCCACTACTTTTCACTGCATTGAAGGAAACAATGAGTGCACTTTGCAGTTTTCGTCCCAACAACTAAGGCCATTTAAAATGTCTTAAGTGAAAAGGAGGAATCCCAATTTCACGTGTTCATGGGCACGCCACTGCTGCTACACTGATTTCCAATAGGTGGGTGTCTATCACACAATGCTGTGGTTGCTCTATTTTGTCTTTTCAGCACAAATAAATTCTGGGAAAGGTCATTTGGAAGAATACGCAAGTTTTCATCAAATCACTGTGGTTGATTGGGAAAACATCTTTAAATTCTAAAATAGTATGAAACCGCTCAGTATGAAAGAAAGGTAAAAATCATTTTTACAATGGTTATTAATGTTATGTGGTTTTAGCCGTTACCTTTTCTTGTTTTCTTTAAATACATATCATCTGTGGGCCATCTTTCTCCATCTATGTGTGTATTCAGCCCCGTGCCCATTAATCAAATCTCCTGCCATGCATGTGCCTCCACCCCTGCTGTGCAAATTTGTCCAATTAGTCACGGCCCCCGGGGAGTGTGAGCACAACTCTCTCTCTCTCTCTCTCTCTCACACAGACACACACACACATACAGGCCCAGGCCCCCAGAATCCAGTGTGAAATGGGGCTCTGCCACAGTGTGAGGATTAAGCAACAATAAAATGAATTTCATGGCCATGGTGCTTTATAGGACTGGCCTCCATAGAGCTCCGGCCAAAACACAGCAGCTACCCTGCCCCTTTAATCTCTGTCTACTACACACACGCACACACACTATAAATCCACACTCTGGGAGAGAGGGAGAGCTTGCATCAATCAACACCGTCCCCAGTGACTCTGGACTGACCAAGATGTTCTCCTAAATGAAGTTGTACACTTCCTCCTCTGGCAGCAGATTATCAGTCGCGTGTCGTGACCACACCAACAACTCCGAGTTCCTGCGCCCATATTCCTTCATCATAGCACTGGAAAGGCAAATAAATCTATAACTTATATTATTGCCTTAAATTATTACTATAAAAATCGCATGAAAATAATGTAGAAATCAAGTAGTGTATTACTGGACTGTGAGGCTTGTAAATAATAACAGAAGGCTGAGGTCTCCTCCAGGCCTAGATTTTGCAGTCTTTTCCAGTTCCTCAAAATCCTGTTTCTTTTGAAACATTTATATGAAAATGAAATATAAATCACAACAATTACTTGTCACTTTGGTGCTAAAAAATCCCAGAAATTAAAGAGCGGTGCAACAAATTACATCTACTACAGTAAATGCTCACACTGGCTGCAGCAGCATAATGTGTATAATTAAAGGCTTAAAAGCATCTTGCCAAACAGATGGAAGTACAAACCAACCCTTACACATAGGAAATATCAAATAGATCACTATAATGATACACAAGAACAACTGATTTACAGTGAATGTTCACATGTTTTTCATTTCCAGTTGAAACTGACATTAGAAGCAGACACTTTTAATGTCAGTTTCCTATCACTGAGCTGTTTCCTTGTTTCCCTGGCCCATCCTCTGAGGTTAGAGGAATATGATTGAATTTTGTGTGTGTGTGTGTGAGTAGAGATTGTGTCAATGGTGTGTGTGTGTGTGTTGGTGTGGATGCAGACAGTAGTCCTGTAGTGCTGACCAGCGTTAAGGCTCTTACACGGAGGATGATCCAGGATAGCCAGGGGGTCTTAACTCACCCCACCAACACACAGGGTGTGACTGCTCGGGGGGGGCCTAGCCCAAGGTGTGAAAGGGCATCTTTCTCTTTCTGCCTGTCTTTTCTTTCAACCTCTGCCCCCAACTCACAAAAATAAAAGTGAAGGAAAAAGATGGAAATGATCAAATGATCAAATACTTCAAGATAAGGAAGGACAAATATTATACAGTATATATTTGATTTATACACATAAGAAAAGGCATTTGTCTGAATGAAAATAAATAATGCAGGGAGTCAAAAGGGGAAATTAAGGAGGAAGGCTGCAAAGACGAGAACATTTATAAGAAAAGGAACAGGAAGCACAGTAGGAAGGAGGGAAGACAAGTAGAAAAGAAAAGAAATGAAAAAGAAAAAGGGGAAAAAGGAAGTATAACGGAATACAGAAGGAAATTAGTAAAAAAGTAAGGAAGAAAAGAAAAGGCGTAAACAGCTCAGATGTTTACTGAAATAAAAAGAAAGAAAACAAGACAAAAAACGGAAGTAGAAAGTAAAGAGAAACGAAAGATGTAAAATGGGATAAATAAAAATGTATCTTATGTATCTTATCTAAGTCTCTGCACGTGTCCGTGTGTCGATGGAAACATTTTTTTTCTGTGTGTTTGTGTACGCATGTATGTTTGTGATTTGTCAGATCTGGCGGGGGCGTTATCAGGCGAGGTAAATCGGCCTAAACCTGGTGCTAATGTCTTGGTGGGGGTGTGGGAGAGATTAATAAGGATCCGCTCCAAAAGGCTTTAGCTGGCCCGCTAAGATTCTTAACCCGCCTAACCTCCTCTGGCGCCTCTGGGAATCCAAAATGTCCCGCAATGTTGACTCAGAATCACTCATATGAGTTTAATTTTCCGCTGCAAAATCAATTAGACCTTCTGGGGTTGAATTCTTGACTTTGGAGTTTGTGTAGCAGTATATGTTTTTCTAAGTTAGCCGAGCTGTGAATGCTGTTTAGTCAAACAATAAATAAATCCTCTCACACATTAGATTGTGTGGAAACCGTAGACTCCCACAGTGGACAGCTACATTACTCTGTCGGAAAAAAAATGAAGCCTTCCTACGAATCGTTTAAACTAAATTTTAAATGGCAAACAGTCACTATTCCTGTTAGTCATGCATTTTAATGAGATGAGTATTTTTACAGAGGTGATTGCATGTAGTACTAGTTCTCACGTTGAGTGTATGTTTATATCCAGGTATTTACTTTTAGAGTTAAGCAGAGCACCCTATAGTTACATTTCAGGAAAATAGAGAAAACTCTCTCCACAACTACACAATCTTAAAAGGCCTGCGCAAAGCATATGAAGATTAGAGTGCACGCACAAAATACTTCAGAGGTCACAGAGGGAAAACTCTGAGTTAATAGCAAGTTGGCGTCATGCAAAATACGACATTAATTAGTGCTTTATAAGCCAATATGCCACTGAAATGCATGGTAATAAGCAACTAGTTAATCGTGAATAAATCCTCCTTAATATAAAGGTAACACCCTCAGCAAAAACCTTGCTACTGCTTTATAAATTAAGATAAAAACTAGATTCCCAATGCTGGTGGTTCTGACAGCAACCCTAGTTTTTCAAGAGAAGGAACTTTTGTTTTCTGCCACTGCAGTGGTCCAGTCGGGTGACGTCAGCTTCTGTCCAGTTGACTCATAATTTACAGTATTTCACTAATGACGGAAGACTGAGATCTTGTTTTCAGCCATTAACTTATAAACCGCAAAATGAAAACCAACACCAATTAAGGCCATGATCATCGCCTGTGATGACTCATGGTGTATGATCACTGTACAGTGCTACAGTGTAGAAATGAATGATAATATCAATAGAACATTAGCAAGTGTAGCAAGAAAATAATCTGACAAAGCTGTGGAAAATACAAAGGGAATTGTCAGAACCTGAGGCACTCGTTGCAGATCAGATCAATTTCAGTTTTTGGTATTTCTATAACTCCATATGATCTCTCACTCAAACTCTGTTAACACATGGTCGTTTTGTCTAAAATTCTTATTTGGAATATTCTAGTTACCATTGTAGTCTCTCAAATCCTACCACCGTTCCTCTCACCATGTGCCGATTTCACTATGAGATTCATTAAAGTTTAATCTAATCCCATTTTATGTTAAGGCCCTGTCACGGGATGAGTGCAATTTGGTGTAATTTGGTTGTGTCCTGTGTGTTGTGATCGTGAGGCAGACCTCAACCTCATCAGTGGGCGGGATTGAGACGCAAATCTGGATCATTACTGATTCACAACAACAGCTTGCTGCCCTCACCCCCCGGTAAGGAGTGATAATCTTATTTTTGGCTTCCTGCTCCGGATGCTTTTTGCTCTATGGCTGCACAAGGACAAACAAAGGCCGAAACCCAAACTTTGGATACACAGTTCTCAAATATTTCTAATATTTTGTGAAATAATGAGTCGTCCGCTCATTTTAGTTCGACAAGGGTCACATAAATATCCAGTTATCAGCGATATCCAGAGAATTTTATTCCTGGACGCTGAAACCAGTCGAGAAAAAAAATAGTACAGACATTCTGGAATAAACCAAATAAATGTTGTCAGACGCCGATCTCCAATCTCCAATCATTTATCAGCACTTTCTTTGAAGTTCAAATCGAGCTCAACTGCTTCATGGTACTTTTTCTTACTCTTTTGACTCTAGCCTGTGCTTTTTCTCCTCCCAGGCTCACTACTTGGATGCTGATTCATTACATCAGTCCATTCAAGCTTAAAGAATGCCATGCTCTCCCTGTGCTGGTGATATAGTACTGGTTGAGGTGGCTGACATGTTCTGGTTGCCCCCTAATGAGGGATCAAAGCATGGCGGTCCTGACGCTGTGAGGAGGTGCTGGGAGAGGAGCTTTAAATCTCTGCACTTCCCATAAACTCCACTGCTCCCACTCCCTCCTCTCTGACACACACACGTACAAGCAGACCCCCACCCAACCCCCACATGCACCACACACACACACACACACACACACACACACACACACACACACACACACACACACACACACACACACACACACACACACACACACACACACACACACACACACACACACACACACACACACACACACACACACACACACATTAGAAACTGTTTTTCATCATGAGTGTCTCTGTTCAGTGTGCTTGTGCAGAGGTCAACAGCTGCAATGTAAATTACTGTAACAATAAGTAAAATACAATGTATCTGTTTTTTGAAGGGTGTAAGAGTATCTTTGAAACTTAAATGATAACAACAGTAACAATAGCAAAGAGTGTTAACATGAAATTTAAGAGACTTGTCACCAGGTATTGATGACATTTGGTGGAATGTTAAATCATTGGCTAGCGAACTAATTTGGTGCTGATTCAGGGGAAATGCATAAACCTCTGTCCAGATATACAATTAAAATGTTCATTCACAATGGAAGAAATATCCAGTTTCTATTTTATTAAACTAAGTCATTGTGGAACTGGTCTGAATGAACTGTCAGGGGAATTTAATGTCCTTTCTGTTTATATAAATACCAGGTGTAATATTTAATAATAAGATGTTTTTTCCTGCTAATTACCTAAAAACTCATAAAAGAGTGTATCCAAGGTCTGTCTGATCAATATTAATCAGTCATTTTTGGTGACATTTTTGTTTAGTATTAGAAATTTGATAATTCATTCAGTTGTTGTCTCTGGAAAACGGAATGTGATATTTTAGTTTAAGTGAAGAATGTAGTTCTTAAAATGAAAGATTGAAAGTTTGATGATAGCTTCAAACAGGATATAATTTAAAAACTTCCACAGGCCAGATACTGCTGGTGCTTACTAAAATGCATTTTCTTCACAGTGACGGTTGATAAATATTTTCATACATCAGCGTCTGCACAGAGACATCGAAGCTTTAACATTTAAATGTATTCTATTTTCAGGATAGGGGTCGATGAGAAGTCCAGCATTTAGAGAGCGCACGGACAGAGTGATGTTAAAAGACTGTCAAGCGGCTGACAACACCGTGGGGTTCACATGTGCATCATCACACAGGGGGAGACACACTCGTGCACCTTAATGTATGCACTCACACACACACACACACACACACACCTCTGACATGCAGACACATCAACTGGGTGCAGGTCCTTGGCTGAAGGAGGTGTAATATTTCAGTAATGTGATGGAGTTTGATCCAGGGTGTCCAGTGTCCCATAGAGCTGCTGTTTTATTAGCACAAAGAGCACTCAGGGGCTCTCCAGTTCTCTCTCTCTCCAACACGCTCTCTCTCTCTCCCTCTCCCCCCTCTCACACACGAACGCACACACACACAAAATAACCACAGCTGACTCTATAGACTGTACATGCACAGAGAGAGTGAGTTCGACTATAAAGCCAAGTAGCAGCTTTCAATTGGAGATCACCATCAAGAGTTGATGCCACGAGCTATCCATCAAAGCCACATCCTGCTAGAATCCATTCCCTGATTAATGCTGATACCACATCAAACTTCCTCTCTGAGCTTTAACAAAATCACTTAGTCAGGACTGCAGATAGTTCAGAAGGCTACGCAGTTTACCAGCCTAGAATCCTGCGGAACGACGGTCAAACTGGATGATTCTGCACCTCGCAGTTTGTCTCCAAAGCCATCATGAAGTTCAGAGGGATGGAGTAAGGTGTTCTTTAAGCAGAGGGATGGACAGTGGGGCTGTATAGTCAACCAAAGAAAATCTTGGCCCGATCAATCATTCACAGGGGGAAAAGAATCTGTGCATTAACAACTACTCTGGCCTTAATGATCCAAATGAATTATTAATGCACATAAAAAGCAAATATTTGAATTAAAATAAATAGTTCTAGCGTGGTTTTAACATCAAATACATGGACATGTGCCAATTATGACACGTTGACACTAAAAGCCTCAAGCGTTCAGCACCAAGTTGACAGAGTTTTTTAACAAAATTGTTTTTTAGATGTTACCTCCCAGACTACCTGTCACTCAAGGCAGCTGCCAGAAAGGATGACTTAATCCTGAGGGCTGGTGATGTAGAATTAGACGACCCATGACAACTTGGTTGGATGACAGAATATCAACCAACTGTCACACAGGAGACAGCAGGAGGTGACAGCTGGGTGAAATGTTTTATCAGAAAAAGAGTGATGCACAACAATGTATGCTAAATTATTTGTATTTAGCATTGATGACCACTCACAGCACTTTGCAGTAAAGTTGTACCATTCATACACACACGATCATACAGTACCATACCATTTCACACATCACTCGGCTCAGCCGTCAGGGGACATTTGGGGTTCGGTATCTTGCCCAGTGACACTTTCAGCACGCTGAATGAGGGAGACTGAGACCAACCGGCCGACATTGTGATTAGCCGATGACCTAGTCTTCCTTATAAGCCACAGCCGATATATAATAGAATAATAATTACATTTTTAATATTGTAGATGGTTAAGCTGGAGCTAATTATTACTACATAATGCTGTTTGGTATCATTTAACTAGCTGATGATGTTGTGTGTACATACAGTATGTAAACATATAATTTATAGAGTTCTTACAATAACACAATGTAGCTGAGTTGGTCATAATAAGCTGTGGAAACGGTTCATTAGTCTACGTATTACTGGACTGTTACTGCCCTGTAATGGTCTGTTCTTTCCACCCTGACAGCAATTAACTCCAGGGAGGTATACTTATCATTCCATATATTCTTGGGCTAATTGCCTCTGATTGTCAAACTGCATTGATTATGTGGAGACTGGGAATATGGGCTAAAAGCACTGACACTGGATCTACTTCCACTTCTGGAGGGGGGCTGGCTAAGTCACCACCCTTGGCCTGGCTACATCCAGAAAAAGTCAATGTGAAATTTGAACAACTTCATGTGAGTATATGTTTTTTTTCCGCAATATTGATATTATAAGCTTAATATGCTGTTTCATAGCAAACACTATCAGGGGAGCGTGTCTAGCTGGGCTATCGACAGAAAACGGAGGGTCCGGATAATGCACAGGCTGCGACTGCAGAGTGGATCATATTAACACATCCCATTGATGCGGCTTTTAACAGATATCATATTCATACAGAGCATGATGTGTGGAAATGGTCCACATGAACTGGTGATGTAGCGCAGAGCCTCATCTTGTGATCACGTAAATAGACTAACGACATTATGAAATCATCGCATTATGTGAATCATCCTCATAAGACTCGCATTTGCTTTTCGCCGACACCCGCACAGAGAGGGCCGTTCAACCCGTCTTTCCGGGGAGGCAAAACAAATGGACAGGCCTCACATCGGAGAGTTCACTTCCTCGACACTTTCACACTCTGAGAATAAGAGCATTGTCCGCACCTTTAAGATAAATACAGCGCTGTAGGGAAATGGTGCTTAGTCTGTCTGGGGTAGGTCATAACGGTTTCAAGTGCCACAGCTTTTCATCTTGTGATCATATATTACATGACATTATTATACAAGTCATCCCAAGACATCATCATGCATTTGCTTTATGGACACCCATATTAGAAAGGCTGTAAGGGCCGTGGTGTGCATGCACAATAGAGAAGCTATATTCCTGTCACAAACCACATTTAGATTACGCTCATTCTCTCGCATGAGCCAAGCTGATGAAATTAGTTTAGGGCTTAAGCAGCTTCTGGTGGTAATCTGCTACATCCTTGATTTTGTGCTTCACATCTCCATCGTTGGTGCTGCTGTGGTTTAAATGTTTGTTGTTGCTAAAAGCTCATTACTGTGTTTTTAACTGCACGATAACGCAGATAGTGAAACAGTGTGTTCTGTCGCGTGATGATTGTCTACCAGAAAACCATTATCTTCCTGTGAGAGCTATTTTTGAAGAGAGGTATTCAAAAGTTAACAACAACAGAATAGAGTATGAAACATTTAAGGTGAGTCGATTTTTAATCTGATCTGTTCAATGCCACCAGAATTTTCTTATCAAAATTACCTGTGGTTTGTAGTGGTAAAAGTCATGGTCAACATAACCAAATTCCTGTGGCAATCATGACCCGACCTTGACCCTGTTTCCTGCGACTCTTTGTGTATAAGTGTACACAAGTATCCTATTAGTATCATGCACAAAGTAGAAAACACATGACATCTTAATCATATTTCACATTGAGCCCCGGACACAAAGTGGCAGTCCTGTCAAGGAGTGCTCCCTGGTCAGCTGTTGTTGCATTAGAATTTAATCAAATATAAATTAAAAAGACACTATCTACAAATTGCGGACAATATGAAGTGCAATCACTGAGCAAACACGACTATATTTTTGCACCATTATTATAAAGTTTCTCCAGATAAATCAGGGCCTGAGATGTAACTTGATGTGGAGCTTTTATTGTATGCCTAATAATTAAATTATAATTATACTAACAAGCTGACACATCTGCTTTTCGAGCACCAGTTGCCCATTTTGTCCAGCTGTTCGTCCGGCCCGAGTTAACAGCAGAGTACCGGAGTCATCGACCACTGACGAGAGCAAACGTGCACGGAGCAGCTACTTTGTGAGAAGAGGCTGAAGAGGTAGGAACTGGTGCATCGGTTTACAGCACAGACAAACAAATGATTGCCTGAGAAGATACATAGCATCACGTTGATTTAATTAAAGACTAAAAAAAGGCAGTCACGAATGTCATCTGACATGGCAACAATAAACTTGTGCTGTACTGCTGTTGTCTGTAAATGCATTTCCTTTGCTGAGGGACAGAATGAACACAGGGTGACAAGTATGAGGGTACAAAATTGCACCAAACATTCAAGTTTGTATGTAGAAAATTGTACGGATTATAAATGTGAGCAAATACCAACATTAGCCTGTTTGTGCGACACCGACCTGGGCATTTATAATGTTTTGCTTCTGGCTTGTGTAACTGTTTGCGGATAACCTCAGCACCATCCAGCAATAATCTGCTGAATGTGGAGAATCCCCTGCGATGACATGAGCCCTGAACTGGCAGCAATACACCCTGACAGCAAACACTGCGCCTCCACAGCCCTGACTAAAGCACCCCCACCCCATGCTCCTGATGGATTAGCCCGTGTCTATAGGGTCGGTTCACCTCCGCTGGCCTTTGGGGTGGACTGTGATAGGATTGGGCCTATCTCAGCCGGGGGAAAGATAATGAATGAGGGTGTATCATTTGTGTGTGAGTGTGTGTGCGTACGTGCTGACAGTGCCAGGGGAACATGTGTTATGAATCTATCAGGCTGGACCATCATCGGGTGGACAGGGGTCCTGTTCCAAGCTCTGTGGACCGCTAGGATGACTGGCATGTGTGGCAGCTACCTGACCCCCGTCCCACACACACAACCCTCCCCTCCATGCTGACACACACACACACACACTCACACACTCACACACACACAAGCATCCCAGGCGCTCGACACTTTAGACTGATTGGGCTAGCAACTGCAACAGCTGGCTGGGGATTAAGGCATAGCCAGATTCAGTGTGTATGTATTTTTGTGCGTGTTGGCGTGTTTGTGTGTGTTGCTGTGAGGGGACTGGCCGGTCCCTCTGGCACCTGTCGCCTAAACCCAATCCCTGCCCTCCTAAGCTGGGTGGATGAACAGAGCCCGGTCCTCCTGTGGGACCCTGTACGCCGGCCTTAAAGCAGAGGTGGGCTGAGCTGATGAGTTCAGCGGGGTAGCAGGGGCACGCTGGGGGCAACAAGGGGTGGGAATGAGAGTGCACAGCGGTGGGAGTTGTTTGGGATATAACAGTGGTTTCTGGAGGTTGGGGTAATCGGATGCTGTAATATATCTCCTCTCCGAAAACACAACAACACAGAAGCAAAGCTGGTGAGAGACAAATTAAAATGAAAACAAATACGTAAATGTTACACAAGTGACACCTCCCCGCTGCCAGCGTCCTCTGGGGAGGACAGGGGGAGGGCCAACCAGTTTGTGTGGATCAGTGTGCTATTAATGGTACTTATGACACATGAGGGTGCAAAGGGTCTGACAATTTTACACGCTCATCTGCAGAACACCGTGAAAGCATACACTGAATTATTGGCAAGGGAAAACACACACACTCTCTCTCTCTCTCCCTCCCTCATACACACACCCATCAGAAGCTTACTCTGGTGAGAGAGGGCAATACTCAGCTCTCAGCACTCTGCCTTCAACTCGTGTGATGACTCTATTTCCTACAGACACACTCACACATCTTCATCTGCTCTTGACAGAGCTACTGCACGCTTACAACACAACCATGTAAACGTTGCTTTTTTTCATGCCATATTCAACAGAGGTGGAAAAAGATAATTACAAGCATGATATTAAAATAGTATCAATCAATATTATTCAAATTGTTTTATATAGTCATGTGTGGTTATTGTGAGTTTCAGGTGGAAAGGGGGACAGACCTATTTCCAAAACATTCCTTTTACAAGGCACTTTGCATTAAATCACAGTGGAACAGAAGCAAAGCAGAGCTGAGCAGCTTTCTGTCGGGCTTCTGATGATGTCACTGCAGTTGCATTGCCTCCGACGACTCATAACAAACACCAACTGTGACATCACTGATTAGGGTGTGGCTGAAAGTAAGACAGGTCCTCTCTGATCATTTAACTGGTTTTAATTCGCCCCCAATCTACAGCTCTTTTCTTTAAGCTAAACCAACAGTTGTGTGGCGACCACAGGGGAACAGATCACAGAGTGCTTTGAAGTGTCTGTGTCACAAGTGATGTTCAGATCTTTGCCTTACATTCGACCAGAGGAGAACTGCTTATTATGTGACCATGGCTTCAAGATTTAATAGCTTTTGGGGGCTATTGTAGCTGGTGTAACAACTCCACATGCTGTCAGTGGTACGTGTAGCAATATATAAAGCCATGACAAGCTTATTACAGGGTGTGTGGCCCCTGGTTGATGCAAGTTGTCACGGCAGAGATGTGGACAGCATCTCTGTATCTCATGTGAGCGACAGCAGTTATAAAATATCACATATGACAGTTTTTATAGTTATGATTGCTTCATGTCGGCTGCTTTACAATTACGTTGAAGACAAATCGCTAAAGAGGAAATTATTGTTGCCAATACAGATCAGCAACCCCGGCAGTCGCCAATATCAGTGTCAGTTTGATATTCTAAAACAAACTAAATCAGATTATCAGTACGATCTGGCAAGACTAATATTATTGGCTGCAGGCTGCCAGTTGTCGACCACTGCAGACGTGTTTGACTTGACTGCTACAGAACCCTGGTTGCCTGTATATTCAGTTTTAATTAATATTGAGCGTATTGTGATTCCGAAACGCACCAGCTTGACACTATATGTCCCTGGTTTATTAACAATACAACAGATATTCCTAGTTATTTTTATTCACATGACAACTAGTGTTTATCTCATTTACTTTTACCTACTTTATCTAATTTTATATAAATACAGTCTCTCTTCAAATGATCGCCAGGTTATCAAACATTTTAATTATGCTGTTTTAAATAAAACAATGTCTAAGTGTAGAGGTGGGTTTATGTTGGTGAGTTATATGGAATATGGAAAAAATGGGGTATCTTCATAATCCCCAAACGCTCCCTACAATACAGTTAAAATTAATTCCTGTATATAACATCTTTCAGAAGTTAAAAATATACAAAGCAATCAATGCACATATCATACATATCATTTTTGTTTTTGGAACATCAATCAAACTTTACATATTGATACAGAATACTTGTTTTTGTATTCATGTAGCTGTCTACACATAACCCATAATTTATCATTGATCATCAAACGGATTTGATGTTTTTAATGTTTTTACTGCACTCATTTTTGTCTCTTGTCCAGTGTGAACACATCAGATGCTCCGTGGGATGCAGTGTGGAATTGGGACAGTAACTGTGTCTGTAGAGCTGTGAATGTAACAGCCTTCATGAGCTGCATGTCCTGAGTGACAAAGTTCCCGGCATTAAATTTTATGAAATTTTTGGGGATTATCACGGATTACAAAACAATGTTACATGAAATCTATTTGTAGTGAGGTGCAGTTTGTGCTTTTGTATTTTACATGTTCAGCCCTGTGAGGTTTAGTCATGTTTGGCTGTTTGGTTAAGCGTGCGGCTGTTCAACTATTGGCTGGTTTAATCCACTGTGTAAGAAAATGTGTGTGTGTGTGTGTGTGTGTGTGTGTGTGTGTGTGTTTGTGTGTGTGTGTGTAGTCGGGTCTTTTCTGGCCCTGGGCAGCTCAGTGTGATGGAAAGCAGATCCAGGCTCTGCTTCTTCTCACCCAGCGCTCACAACATCCTCAAACCAGAAACACATACACGAGCAGGTAAGCAGGAAAACACAATGCAACACACAGACACACACACACACACACACACAGTCGTGCAACATGGACTGACAAACTCACAGACACACTGTGTTCAGTCACACATAGGCAGGAGTCCTTTTTGCACACACACACACACACACACACACACACACACACACACACACATACACATTAGTGTCTCCATGTCTGTCAGGCTCTCTGACCAGGTTTAGATTGTGTTACACCACAGAGGAGGAAAACTCACTTTTAACACAACGTCTGGCTGCGGCGTCCAGAGGAATAGTCATTAAGTGAAAAAGGATAACTCAGGGAAGATAAAACATTCCCACGTCTGACACGCACACACAGGAATTTCATAAGATCGGCAGGAGTGCTGGGCGAAGCTGTAAAAGAAAAACAGGGGCTTTTTCAAAGGAAGGTTGCTCTGAACACACTGGTACAATAATATCAGAGCATGGCTATAAATGTCACAAGTTCAATTTTCACTCTGGGAAAAGAACATGGGGGCAGACAGGGGAGGGGAATCTGTAAAATGTTAAAGCGGAGGCCATGAATCAACACTTAGCCTTTGGTCAAAACGTTATTCTGGTATAATCGCTTGCAAGCAGACTCCAAAGGTGAAAACAGAGATTTAAGAAGAGAAGATTTCAGGATGAAATTTTTTTTTATCTGATAGTTGATATTTCCATCGCTTATAAATGGTAAATAAATACTTAATTAATTCATTTTTTTCTTTGATTATTGTTAATATTTCTCTGAAAATTATATTAGAACTCAGAGGAAAAATAACCAACAGATAATGTAATTTTTAAATAATTTGATGATTTTGGCAGCAACAATGTAGTTTTGACTCAAGGTCCACTTCCTACTTTTTTTTCACATATTGTCTTGTCAAGGTAAATGTTTATTTAAGTAAGAAAATTCCTGTGTACCTACAGGAGACTGAAATTACATACACTGTACATAAGTTAATAGGTTGCAGAGGTTTTATTGCATATTAGGATGGTTGTGTTTAGGAAAGCAGCTAAGCCTTGTTAGCAGTGGAAACGTCTGTTTGCAACTGAAAGTATTTGAACAGGAAGCGACTGGAAGCAGGGAAACCTCTGCTGAAAAGAAAAGCACAGCCCAACTGCCATCAAAGCAGTTGGGCTGTCAGCTGAAACGTAAGGGATGGAGCTGATATTTAATCTGAAATGGTGAAAGTACATTTTTTTTATCGTCAATTTGTAGCACCTCCAACATGAAACATCAGCCGACCCAACGGCCTTATTCCATTTCAACAGCCACAGCAGCCTGAGAGAATGTGATGAATTTGCCTTATCAGCACTTCAAAGGTCCCAAATTTTCCACCATTTGGGGAAGAGTGCGAAAGAAAAGCAGCCAGGCTTTCTGGCCAAGTGTTTCTGTGATTCCTCCATTAGATATGAACACAGGTCTGACTCATTCCACTGGCCCGGAGAGTTCTCCACTTAAAGGAAATGATTTACTCGCCCAAATCCTCCCTCTTGTTTGATCCCAGGGGGAGCTGGAGCAGAAGTGGGGGTGATGCTAGGTTACCGATGTGTGTTTTTGCCATCCTTCCACTCCCTTTTCTTCTTTTCTTGCTCTTCTGCTTAGGTCGGCCATTTTGTAATTTACGGCTGTCACAGGGCCCGCCGTCGGCTGAGAACAGTATGGGATTGTATAAAATGCGTCTCTGACGGCATATTTCAAGAGGAAGATCAAACGAAGCTAAGTGATTTCTTTTTCTGAGGGCAATAACTTTTAGTGGAGCTCCTTTTCACGGCCTTGGAGGAGATGACTTTGCAAGACCTGGAGCTGAAGTATTCATTGCACTTCTATAGGATTTCAAAGAGGACAAGGCCCAGTAGCTTTACAAGGCAGAGCCCAAGTCTTCTCAAGTGCACAAAGCATACCAGACTTGATACTTGTTAGATAGAAACATTGAGCAGGGATTTTCACCTCATCTGTCAAAAAAACTCAACTCCTCCACACACACACACGCACACGCACATGCACACACACCTACAATTTGTAGATCTGTACTTTGCCAAATCATCACAGAGGAGAAGTGGGCAAGGGTCCAGTTAGAAAGAGAAAGAGAGGGAGAAAATGTGGATAACTCACAGAGGTGATCTCTCTTCACTCAGAGAAAATAAAAACTACAATTCTACAGCCATGTTAAAGCTCCGTGAGGTTGGACTGTTTTTTCAAAGAAAACTTAACTGTATATGAATTAACATAACACCAGTGTTTGTTTTGGTTTAAATGTAAAAATTGTACTATATAAAAACATTGTTGTAGTTGAAAAGCTTCACATGCTGATTTTCAGCAATAAATCTGCACCAGCATATTAGTTCAGTGTGTTAGCATGTTACAATTTGATAACAAGCAAATGAGAACAAAAAACTGAGAGTGTCATCCTTGATTAAAAGTAAAAGTATATTTAAGAATTGGACTTTGACTTGGTCCTGGATGGTGCCGATGTTGAGAGGCCAGTGTGTCTGAACCACTAGCCTGTTTACAGTCTGGACCAAATATGGCTACCTGCTGGTGAAACTAGATAAGAGTTGGAAATGTAATTTGGACTTCTTGCATGCCGACACTACAGACAATAACTAAAAGCTTTTATCTTCTGGTGTTGGTCGGGGAGAAGTCAGGAGATGAATTAAGATCCGTCTTGCAGGACAAACATATCGATACCAATTTCAATGACGAGCCTTTCAATAGATTTAAATGTTGAAAATGTTCGATCGGAACTACAAATATGGTGTGGGAGGGCAGTTATCCCCTACCTTGTGGCCCTTTCATAGCACTGTCCACTTGGGGCTTGCTGTAATAAGTTTCATATCTCTGTGAGGTTCTATATCTCTTTCCAACAATGCAAAAGATATATAGATTTTCACACTAATACAAATCCAACCAAAACGTAGGGCCAACAAACCAATAGCAAATAGCAAACAAACAAACAAACACACACACACACACACACACATTACAGGGTACCACAAGAAAGTACACTCACGCAAAACAAATACAAATGAAAATACAGGCCAACACACACAGCCATTCGTGCACCTTCTGAAACACACAGACACTCAAACACACACACACACACACGCACACGCACACACACGCACACGCACACGCACACACACACACGCACACACACACACACGCACGCGTAACAAGGTTGATGAGAAACTCCAGTAGCAGTTTGCCTGTACTGGTGTCAGCACTGAGCAAACAGAGGCCAGTTGTTGACGCGCCAGATATATGAGTGTTATTCTTCCTCTGTGCATACGTGTGTGTGTGTGTGTGTGTGTGTGTATCCCTGCTGGGACTCCCCTTGGCTAAACCAAGCCTCCCACACCTCCACTTCCTCTCAAGTCGATTCCTCTCTATCCCTCTCCCCTTCTCTCTCTCTCTCTCTGGAAGGATTGATGGGCAGCCTGACTTCCCTTCATCCTCCCTGACTTTCTCACGGAAGAGAGGGGGAAGAGGAAGAATGAAGAAAGTCGAGCACGCCGGCCATCATTCATTCCTCTTCACCTTGGGAGTGAGGGGAAAAAAGCCAGGAATACTGGCAGTGACAAATAGAGCAGTAAAGCGAAATGGGCCAGCGGAACACGCAACCTTGCTCCTGCTGTGGGAAGTTAGGCAGAGATGACATCATCATCTGTACAGGGATTTACCTGCTTTGATGACCCACTGAAAAGATTTGTTTAACCAAATCTTTCCCCAGCAACAATTAAACATCTTAGATTTAGAATAATTAAATACAACTATTAGGTGGTTACTAGGTAGTCAAGCAAAAAACATTATATGCAGCAGGGTATGTCCCTTGTGCTCCCCTCTACTTTACATTCTATTGATATATTGTAAAAAAAAATTGTACGTCATAATCCTACGACAATAACATCATTACCAGGGAAGAGAAAATGGGGCAAGTAGCATCCGAAAGCATTATTTTATTTTCACGAGGACCTCACAATCTACTTCTCTCTATCGGACTCACTGTGTAGTGAAGTAGGGAATAGTGAGTGAGTGGGTGATTTCAGACACAGCCATGGTCTTATTGGCTAGAGACTTTATTTACACTAATGCAGCAGGAGGTCGCCATTAAAGATGCAATTAAAGGGTGACCTTACGACCCCCCCCACAAAGCTCACTGTCACAGAGATGACGGAAGAATGACGTTCACAGAGAATGTTAGTGGATTATCCTAAATAGCCAGGACACTGTTTCTGGAAAGAGACAACGGCTAGAGTATTATAAAAAAAATGCAGAATTTTCAGTAGGTCTGCAAATGAAATGAAGACCGTATAAATGATGATACTCTTCTGAGGGGTGAGTATCGATGTTTTGTGATTTGAGGTGAACAATCCCTTTAATGCGACTTCACGTTTCAAGCCGAAACAGCATCATAAGACAAGAGTGACAAACTGAGCAAAGAGAGAAACAGCACTCACCTGTTAGGATCCATTAGATGACACCAGAGGGACAACATGGAAGAGACAAAGAGAGAACACACTGGTTAGAGCTCAGTTTGAAGAACAAAAGCACACACACTTACACACTAACAGAGTGTATGACACAAATCATAGGCTAATTTGTCCTGCACTCCAGGTGGTGACAGTTTCACTCTGTAGGGAGCCAGGCCAGCGACTGTGCGAGTGTGTGCGAGTTTGTGCGTGTGTGTTTGTGTGTGTGTGTCGTGTGTGTGTCAAGTGTCAAAGACCTCCTTAGCACCTCATCACCTTTGACCTCACAGGGGCTTTCACGCTGTGAATTACATTATCATTACCTCGTACAAACACACACAGACACACACCGGGGTAAAATATGAGAGCAAGTTTACAAGTGTGGCCGTTTCACTCCACATGTTGTTGTCAGTTGTGCTTTACGCATTACACACACAAATACAGACCATTACATAAATCACTGAATTTAACCATCACACTAAAAAGTTTCCGTTTGGTCATCAGAAAATTAATTACACTATTAAATACAGCATACTGGTATAACTGAATGCAACCCAGTACAACAGCCCTGTAGTGGATTTTCCTCATGTAACAGTATTTTTATGAACATTTTAAGTGGTGGTGATTCATCTCGATGGGTATATTTACATACACAAGTAGATAACAGACCATTAGAAACACCCTTTATATGATGCAGTCAAATACAATGACAGAGCATCAACACCAGTGGCCTCACAATGAAAGCAGAGGCAGCCTTGTTCCACAGGAATCCTGTTTAATTTAGCTGCTCCAAACCATTAGAATATTTCTGGAGTTTCACAGCAGAAATCTGGCAACATGGCAGGTTCTATGACATTTCGAATTAGTCATGACAACAACTGAGGATTTAAAATATAAAGGGGTTTTGTCAGATTGCGCATTGCAGAGATTTTAAAAGTGAACACAATTTAATTGGAAACCACACGACCCAATCCTATTTCACATCTACCAGGCAATCCTGGGGAAAATGGTGCAGGACGCTATGTTGTGAGAGCAAAACCCTGGTGCCCTTTGAAAACAGGGCTTTTTTTGTTATTGTAAATTACCTGTCACCAGAACCAATACATGCTGAAGATGATGTGTAGGCCCTGACTCTACTGTATGTGACACACATACTCCGCTGTGTAAATATGAATATATAATTACTAAGTGTGGTTGCAGTCTTGGGCCATAAGAACTTAAAAACCCATTACAACATCAAACAGAACCCAAGCTGTTTGGTCCTTCGGGGTGTGCTGACACTATGGGTATTTTATGGTCATGGTAATGTATGGTAAGGGCTTGTTATTGGTTCAGATTGGTGGGTCAGGCCCACTACTTCAAAGTGCATCTACCGTTACTCAATGAATCAGGGCTCCAGTGTTCTCTGTGCGGTGAACAACGTGCAGTCTTCTCTGCAGGTATGTCTGCTGGTTAATTGATTATCGGAAAAGATTTTTGGAAAAAGGTCGTAGAAAAGGAAGTGATTGTGGAAATTATCCAGTTTTTAAAACCGACTCCAGTCCAAAACAATCCCAGCTCCAACACTGCACACGTTAAGCCCTGTTCCTGGGACTTTATGTGTTTCAGAGGTGTCAGTTATAGGCTTCTCGCTACAATCGTGCCAGTGTGCAAAGAAGGCAACATGTCTTCAACTGGGTGAGAGTTTCCTTCCAGAGCAGCCAGACCACCTAGCACTGGGAGCCTGGTGACAAGAGCTTTGATTATTATGCCTGCAGTCCCTGCCAGGGCTAAATTTAAGTGTTCCCATAAAGTCCAGAAGAAATAAGACTTGGGAATGGCCTGGGCTGTGTCTGTGTGAGAGAGGGGAGAACTCTGACTGAGTGTGTGTGTGTTTAGGGTCTCTTCTGGTCAGCCTCGTTACATAGTCCTAGGGATAATAATAGGATGTGCTACAACTAACTGAGACTGAAGCCGGACTTCCCACGTCTCCCACTCGCTGGTGGCACTTGTGTTATTCTCTAAACACCCGCCGGACCCATACCCCCCCCCCCTCCCTATTCAACACAGCCCTCATGCTCACATCTCTTGCTCCATCTCTCCCATTAAGCGCCTCCCTCGAGCATAAAGAAAACTAAGAAAGAGCAAGACACTTCGGGCAACCCCAAAACTCCCAAGGAAATGTGGATTCCTTGTTTATCTATGATTAAAAATAACTTTGGGAAGAGGCCGATCAATACATTCCCTTCGTCAAGAGAAACAAGGGGGGAGAAAAGGAGGCAGAGAAGGAGGAGGAGAGGCAAAGCGGAAGGGAAGGAAGAAAGCGTGAGAAATTTGACGACATTAAGAAATGTGTGTCTGTGTGTGTGACAGTTCGCTCGGAGCCATTCCCATGGCCTCATACAGTAGCTCTGACGCTGCTCCTGACTGCACTGATGTTTTAACACTGACAGAGCGGCCGACAGACACACATAACAGGACAGCAAAGGCCCTAGAGGAGATGCTGGGAGCCATGTATGCTATATAAAGGCCTTCAGAGGACGGGAGCACAGCGAGGTCACTCCTGCCCGTGCTTTCCTTGGCTGCAACCTCTCCTTTCAAAGGATCTGCTTGTGGTTTCTGTCAGAGATGCACGTCCATTTTTCACCCCATTAACAACTATCATTACCAGCCCAACTAGAGGCTATAATTGGGCCAGCCATGGAAAAGAGTTGTCAAAACACAATTAAATTCCAAAGTATGGTGAGAGAGAACAGAGAGAAGGCGCTGGATGGCCATAACATCATATTGCCGGCTTTCCTTGCCCAAAAATAGGAAAGAAAAACATGAAAACCATTATTTGACATTGGAAGGTTGTGGAAAGGGATTATATAGACGGGTGATCTGAGCTGCCCGAACGATAGGGCTACTGAAAACATAACAAATAATCACTCTCGGTGTCAGCGATGAAGAATGGGCACATTAAAAGCAATATCTGAGAATAAAAGACAAGATCTTGTGAGAGCCTTGATTTAGGAAAAAGTTCAAAAAACAGCCATGCCTGCAAAGTGGCTTCAGAGACAAATCACTGTATAAGAATAAAGATATCTATAATGAATAGACTGCTTATTCTGTGTGTTAGGAGCTAGCATTAGCTGCGTGTAAAATGCTCCATGTACACCTTCATGGGGAATGTGGGACAGTGAACATAGTAAAGTGATATATTAAAACAGCACTGATTTAACCTCTGACTACGAGCTGTCTGTAATATGATGCCACGTTTTACTTAAATATTCTGTTTATTCCTGAAATAGATTTTCATGTATCCTTAGCACCTCAGCCTATTAGCATTAGCTGCTAAACGGAATAGGGCAAGTATTGCACCTAAAAACACTACTATTGCTGCTGATGTAATGCATATCATAAACAAATGTACATATTACTGTAATATTAATTTTAGACCTAAGTATTATTGATAATTATGTAAAACAATATTTATCAACCAAAAGAAGAATATGTTGAATCAATCAAACAGCAGTTATCAGGATGTGGAGGAAGCCCAGGCATCATATCACTTAAAGAGTCCCATGATAACAGGGAGTGATGAATGGGAGGTGATCGGTCATGAGGAACTATTTTCTACCAAAGAAGACAAACGATACCAATTTGATCAACCGATGCTCTTTTAAATCCACGTGTGATAATGTGGACATGGACTGAATACACAATTCTGTGAGGCAAAGAGACATTCCTCAAATCGTATGTCTTATAAGATTCTTATATTAAAATACTATTTCTTATAATCTACTGTCTGAAATCATATGGCTAGAATACAATGGACATCCCAATTATGAAATATTATATATAGTATTTCAAACAGACAACGACTTTTTCAACCAATGCAACACTAATAACAACACTTAGTCAAACTAATTATGTAGAGACTTCTTCCAAAAATGTCAAAAAGAGTCTATAACTGGAATCTCTAAATCTGCTCAACATGCTCCAGCTACAAGCCTTAGCCAGTACATGAAAAACAACAACCCACTAGGGCCTGTAATCACTTTATTTTATGTTTGCTTACACTCAAATACAGCTGCAGTTAAATGATTTGTTATTTTGAATACACTCCTCAGTATATTCTGTGATGGGATGTGTTGTAATTTTCATGTCACTAATCCCTTAACCTGCTTCACCGATTGTTTTGCAGAGTCACTGTCAGCAGCTCTTCACTATTAATCAAAGTTGGAGGCAGGGGCACCAAAATAAACTGTAGTTGTAGTTAAACTAAGTCATGAACATTGAGAAATGTGTGATTTTGGCTTTAACCTCTAATCAAAACACAACATGTCCTGTGGCTGTGTTCAGCTTGCAGTGAAGGAATAGGTACATCTCCCTCCTCTGCCCAGGGCTCCTCCTGTCATGAATACTGAAAATCTTAAAGCTCTGGAAAGATGCTTGTTAATTTAGACAAACCTGACATTAACACTGATGTTCCTCTATGAAATATAAATGCAGCACAAATATGTCAGCATAACATAAAGTTGGACTGTACAAAGAGATTTTTTTTAATGGTAGAAAATCCTTACTGTACTCTAGGGCCTAGCACAGTGTCTACTAACCTATTCAGTGCAAGGGTAGCGTCCACTAAGTCGTATAGTTACAAACGTGTGTGTGTCGGCTGATAGAAAGCAGAGGAGGCTGGGTAGTGGAGGGGAGTAGCAGGCCTCTCTACCTCGGTAATCTGGCCTGATTTATAGAAGCTAGCCCTGCTCTCCCCTTCCACCTCCACACTGACACACTGGGCCTCCTCTACTGGAGACAGCCTGGCGTCCTCAAGCTGACACGCACGCACACACACACAAACACACACACACACTTAACACAGAAACAGCTCCACATACACGGAGACATGAACAAACCCAGGCAGAATCGTCTCAGCTGCACAGTAGTGCATGTAACCAAACCACATGGGCCCGTTGCTTAACCAAATGAACACCAGATCCAGAGACAAAAGGTTTCTAAATGTCTGTGCAGTGTCAGAACAAAGCAGAAGAGCTGCACCAAAAATCAAAGTTCACTGAAGTGACCTAACGCAATTGTCTTACTCCCTTTGGGAAACCTGAGTTGTTTTATCAGCAAAAACCACAACAAAAAGAACACAGAGAACTAAAAGAAGTTGTAGCAACACTTACTGCACTGTGATTGTGGTTTAAATAAAAAAAAATGCTAATGTTAGTTGCAGGTCTTGGCTTAGATGTGTGCTGGTTTCCTGCATGAATACCTGATGAGCTTCAGGCCCATCTTCCACCTCGACCTCCATGCCCTTACTCAGTGTCTCCGTACATGAAGAGCTCTCTACTTCCTGCATTTGCCATTAACGTTTGGAAATTGGAAATCATTACATGTGGAATCGTCCAACATTAACCTAGTTCCTTCAGCTACTGAGTAGTGCATATGCAGTATGTGTGTGAGAACAACCTTTAATGTCTTTGCAGTGAGGGGTGTTATGGGTAACTGAATGTCAATGTTTAAGGTTGACAAAGAACTCAAAGTACACATTTCCTACATGTCAAGCATCTTTCACATCAAACGAGATGTCCAATGTATTTGACCTCCCGTTGGGAGATGCATTTAAAGCAGAATACTGGAACAGAATGTTATGTTTCAATGTTGTACCAGTACTAATATAAAATGGAAACACCACATGAATGCCACTAAAATGTCATTTAACAATAGAGTAGTCTTTTAAGTAGCGTTCTCTGGCATATATTTATTTGGTTTTGTAATTGGGTAGTCAGTCACCAGTGTTTCCAGTATTTAGGGAGCCTTGATTGGTGGAAAAGCGTAATTTAAACTGTTTATACCGAGCTGTCAGAACCAAAGGCCAAAACCTCTACAGGACAGAAAACAAATTGACGCAGCGCAATAAAGGATAAAAGTTAGAAACATCGGAGACACAGTATTCACATGCATTAGGCTGGCAGACTACAAAACCTTCATATGTGTGTGTGTGTGTGTCTACGTGTGTGTATACTATGAATCACACCCTATGGACAGATGTTTACAGTGAGGCTGGGTTATCTGTCTCCATTACACCACCATGTCTCAGCCTCCCAGGGCCATTATCTCCTCAGACCTGCCTAAACACAAACACCCAGAGACAGGAAGCCCGGCATGCTATAGGCAAGGCCCTTCACACAAGGCCAAGGCGTGAGCACATAATGGGCCTTCCAGAGGTCTGGGGGCTCTTGAGGCAATCCAACACCCAAACAGAGAAGACCCACAAAAAGCAGCATTTCTCTCTCCCACTGTGTTTCTTTGATCTGTACTAACATCAACACATGTTCATCATAACTCTGACTCACTTAGCTAGAGCAAATATTGACAATTGTCTATGTGGCTAATGTTTTAAAGTGGAGAGACAACCTGACCTGAGGTCAATTCAACTTCCTCTTACAGTAGTCAGATGTTGTGATGAAGCACTGTCAACTCGTTCCTAATCAGTTTTTACAATCAAAGATCAAGTGGAACTCTGTTGATACTGCGACAAATGCTGTGAGTTAGATCATAGTGTACACATGTGTGCCTGAGCTGGCCTAGTGAGCAAGTGTATTGATTTAGAGTTTGTTTAAGGTTTAGTATTTCGTGATTAGTCATGTCACCTTTTTTCCGTACTCATGATGGAATTTCCCTCTTGTTCACAGCAAAGAAAAAGCCTCCTTCCAATAAGTAAGCACTGAGCTGTGATGTCATGGTGACTCTGATAGATATCTCCTGATAAAAGCATTGTATGATGCTACTGCTTTCAGTCAAAGTCTGCTCTCTTTGATTCAATAGTGATGACACCAAAACCTCACTTTTAGTTATTGTTTAGCAGAGATGGTCATTTACTGGGGGAGAAGAGTTGGCTGTGGGGAAAGCTGTAGTACTATTCTATTAAGTTTAACATTCAAGATATTTTTTGTACATCTGTCATCAAAAAATGCCGTTGTTCAAGTTCTAAGTATCTATAGCTAAATAGTCATATTAAGTTCAACCATGAACACAGATAATGTGCTTTCTCCTCGACTGACATCATTTATTCAGGGTGAGCGGATGGATGTAAGTTATGAAGCACGTCAGGCTGCTCTTGTTTTTGGCATTTCAAGATTTCCTGGTACTTCACATTATTCATGTCTTGAGCAGACACATAACCACCAAAGTGTGTGATTGGCAAATCTTGACTGCAGATGTCGCAGAAGGGATGAATACGCAAGATTCATTCAAGATTCAATGAATATTCAAGATTTTTCTTTGTGTACATTTTCTGGGTACTTCTACTATGGTTCTATAGGTGGTCCATCCTGGCAGATAACAGTATATTCTCTTGACTGACCCAACTGATGTAGTATAGTCTCTATTTTGTCTGCAAGGCTGTAGCATAGTCGATCATGAGAATAGTACATAGTAGTGGAGTCTGAAATGCTTGTCTATACTGAAGATCCACTTCCAACTCATTGTGCTCTTGTGTTATTAAGACTTGACCAGAAGTGGAGTGAGAAAATGTGAATGTCATCAAAAGCTGCTTTCTAAAATGCTGTATGCTGATTGTGTTGATAATTCTAACAAATACTAACCAGCTGACAATAACAAACACTAAAATTCCTCCGAAACCTAAAAGGGGAAATCTTTTGGCGCAGAAATATATATTAACTATCACCTATGAATATCAGCCACAGGCATTTTTTCAAAGATATTAATATCATTCTTCTTAAAGTCATTGTTTCAACTCCCACCTGTGTGGTAACTGTGTGGGTGTGTAAACATTATGGTAACCCCCAGGCCAGGTACTGTCTGCTCTGGTATATGAGGTGATACCACCAGTCTCCCACTGCCTTTTAATTACAAGTGAGGGTGGGGGGAGCCATTTTAATGAAAATGGGCCACATCATAAAAACAGATTTGACCAGGTTCATCCACAGTTCAGACTCAAGGACAGTAAACACACAGATAATTTGGACCGTACCATTCACAAGTGCAACACACTAGATAAGATTAGATTGCCTGAAACTGCTGTGATCCCAGTGGGGAAGGTGGGAAGGGTGGCATCAAATACTAATGAAAATAAAATGCACTTAAGAAATGCAATATACGTGTTCAATAGAAAGAGAGAAAATATTTATTTACTCTCAAACTTTCTACCTTTAACTTATTTAATCCTTATTTATCATGGGGAGTTTTTCTCACGGCCGTGCTCTTTTCAGCCCAAAGCCCTGTTTAATACACAGCTACATACATACATTTTGGAATTTGCCCAGTGCAACCATCATCTGTTCTATTGGCCACTGGGCAGATCTTTAGAGCCTTGCTAGAGGGCACATCTAAATAGTAATGGTAAACCAGAGGGGCGAGTGATGCCCATTGCCTTCCACCATCCCCATTTAACATGGGCAACAAACTGCTGACCCTCTGGTCTTCAGCTCACTGTATCTGTTGTATCTTCCAATGTATTATGGGTGAAAACTTGGTGGTATCTTTCATGGGAAACCTCAACAGTATGAGATAAGGGATGGGATAGACAGGTAAAAATCTCATGTTTCAATGTTTCCATACAGGACAGGAGGGCACACTGATTGGTTTGATAAGCATGGGAATTATGTAAAACATATCCTATGGCTTTCACAGTCACCAGATCTCAACCCGACTATATAGAGAACGCACGACACACTACCAAACACCAAATTAGGGAATATGTTGTGGAAGAATGCTGTATATCCTTCCACTACTTCAGCTACTTGGCATATCTATGACAAGTAACTATTGACCTTTCTAAGATGCTGTGGTGTTTTTTTCTATGGTGAGTGAAAAGGGCCATGCCACACAGCGGTGCATGGGTTTATGGACCTATGTAGAGTACTCTAATGTTTCTCAAGAGGATCGGGGTGCATGGAGGGAAGAGGGATGGAGAGCCATGGGTAGGAGGGTAACAGCTGGAGTTCAGCCGCTGACTTATTTTAACATCCATCGATCCCCACCCCTCTCCTCTGTTGGTGCTCCGATGGAGGGAGAAAAAGAAGGGAACCTAATTGGTGGGAAGTTACCCAGAAGCCCCTGACCTGGAGCAGGATGAGAGCCATAGTGTGTGTGTCCAGAGGGGGTCGGGGTGAAGGCAGCATCCTGGCAGGACATTAGGGACTCGGTTCCCAGCAGCACTCGCTACTCTCCTGCTCAGGCTCCATAAGTCTCTCCCTGCTGGGTCAATGCTGCCTTCCTCCGGGGGATTCCCACTTTTTCCCAAGGCTATGCCCAGCTAGCTCTAACTCTCTCTCCTTGCCAAATGACCCAGAGTTCGGCCACTCGCTTGCCTTATCTGTCCTTTCCCAGGGCTGTGGTACTCTGTCCATGTCCCCTGTCTCTGTCTGTCACCCTCTCTGTCATCTGATGTACAGTAGTCGCTGCATCTGAAGCATCAGCCTAATGATGGCCTGTCTCACTGAAATTAGCAGCAGTACATGCTGCTGCATACAAGACACAGTGTGCATGTTTGACTAAACAAATAAGCAAACCAATCAAGGAAATCTGAGTGTAATTCAATTCAAATTACGACAGCACTGGTCTTCACAAAGTGTTGTACTGTATACTGGGGAGGCCTTTTTCTGACATGTCATAGTATGAATAACACAGGTTTAAATTGCAAAGTGAATAAAGGCAGAATTCCATTCAGCTGCTTCAGTTTACAGGTCCTGGTAGTTTGTGATGCCCATAGAAGCAATGTGATGCCCATAGAAGCAATGTGTGATTATGTGTGAATGGGTTAATGGCAAAACTGTAATGTTTTGCTTTGAGTGATCATCAAGACTGGAAAAACGCCATTCAGACTTCACAGTACACGTGGCCCTTGAATTAGGACCCAGCGGTGAAATGATCCCAGTGACAATGCATCATCTATGAGCTGACTAAGCTGTCAGGCATGTGTCAGTGAGTGCGGTACCTGAGACACACTAGGGCTGAAAAGACTCAAGTTATAAGCAAAACACACACACACACACTTAGATTGGAGATATGATGAAATTATCCTAGTGACAATACAGCACACACAACACATTTTGACTTTTCAAAAATTATCAACTGTACTGAAACAAATCTAGAATGGCTGCCAGACCATGTCTTTATACATGTTTAAAGCTCAGTGTGAAAGTTTGCTTAAAAAAAAAATACTCATATTCAATTTACTATCCTCTTATTTCCCAAACTTTCACCTGTAGGTGGACCTTGAGTTAAGATTTTTCTTGTAAACATTGCTCTCAACTACAATACCATGGTTCAAGGTGAGTTTTGCTTTAGTACATGATAGTTCCCATCAGTGTGACCTGAACCCTGCCAGTCATACCATCTATGCCATTGTAAAACTTAACAAAAATACCCAACAGAATGAAATTACCAGAAAAAAACAGATGGGTGGTGGGGCTTTCTGACAGTGGCACAGTGCTAAGATGGTTAAGGTTCCCATGCTAGCGCCTGTTTACCCTGGGCTATTTCTGTAGAATAACACATACACACACGCTGCCCTATCATACCCTCTCCTTGTAATTTCTCATCCCTCCCCTCCCCTCCCAAGCTCCCTCCTCCTCCTCTCTCTCATCCCCCTTTTTCTTTCCCCTCTGGAGTGCGGGAGGGTTATGTGAACGGCCAGGGAGGAGGGCTGAGAAAAAGACGAGTGGAGTGTGAAAGAGGGGAGAGATGTTGTGGGGTCATCACTGAGTCATCATATTCCCTGGTAAGGCTAGCTGGAATAGTCTCTGAGTGCGTGCATGTGTTCATGCGTGTGTGTTCAGATGCTTCCCTTATATTGTATGTCTGAGTGGGTGTTAAAGTTTGCACATTCCAGTGTCCAGCATAAGTGTATTTATGTGCGTGGGCACGGGTGTGTGTATGCATGTTTTTAAGATGTGTTAATGGAACATCCGGTGTGTGTCTAACTCCCAGCCTGGCTGAGTAACACTTTTCTCTGATTATAACTCTACTGAAAACACAATCTCCTGCTTGTACCTCTCTGGAACCCTGTCATCTGTTCTCCGTGTCTGGGCTTAATCATCCCTTTGTCCTTAAAATATAATGATATACTGCTAATTTTCTGCCTGAATTATTCTCACTAGCAGCATTTTTTCCAGATCCAAGAAGAATGTAATTATAGTAAGTCTCCGGGACATGGTTTGGGTGGCCTGTGAAAGGATGAAGCACACGACTTTGGAGACTTGGCTGTATATCCTGGGTTCCACCTGTTGGTAGATTAAGATCTACTGAAACACTTACTTAAATAATGCAATAGTTTACATGACTCAACTCATGCTTCAGATACGTCTCTTTCAGTATTGCATCTTTCCTTAGGTCGATCCAAGGTTTAGTTGCAAAGGGTTAAAGATCATAGGAAATTATCTGAGACCATTATTACTGTATCAACTGCAATCAAATCTTTTTTCATGTTTCATTTATACAAAACTTTTTTCAAAATAACTGGGCAATATTAATCTCTCTTTGTAATTCATTGGCTAATGTGCAATCCCTTTCACTATATAGTATATTCTATCCACACTGTATGCACTCTGTTTACACTTTTCTTAATATATATTATATTTCCTTTTGTTTATATTACATTGTAAATTATTATTAATTTCTTGATGTCTATTTTTTGGACTGTGCTCGTAGCAAACTTCCTTATTGTGAGACGTACAGGATTATCTTATTTTTTCCACTGTAGTATCCTCTAGTTGTAGAAAGATGGTGTTTCAGAAGTAAGAAACTAGTCTGAAAACAAGGGCATCAAATGATGAAGTTCCATCTCACAGATTGACACAGTAGTTGTCAATTATAGATAATAAAAATGTAAATGAAACCAGAAACATCTGGAAATCATGTTTCCACTTAGCACCAACGGTCAAATGTACTTTCACACTTACATCTGAAACAATAAACATCAGAAATCTAAGATCTAATAAAATCTAATAAATCTAATAAATCTAATAAAAGAAGAATATTTCATGAAGAATTTAAAAATCATATAAATAGAAGCTTCAATCGTAGTTTGAGATATTGTGTCGACATGCAGCGAAAATATATATTGTTTTAAAACAATCTGGGGAGCTGCAATTTCATACAAAACCTATTTGTAAATGAAAATGAACTTTGCTTTAAGAGACAGGGTTGTCTTTATCCGTCTGTGTGCACTATTCAAAACATCCTTCTTTTACTGCCTCCCTTAAAATGCTTTGCTCGCTATCAACCCCATCACATCCCTCTCCTCTTTCTCTCTCTTCCTCGGCCTCCGCTCCTTTCATCTATTCGCCTTCTCCTCCTCCTCTTCTCCGCCTGCCCGAGTATCTGTGTGGCCTGGCTTTGCCTCTCAACAGTAACTCAACCCATAAACAAACTGCCGTACATGCTGTAATCACAAACCCCAAACTGCCTGACATTGAAAGGGCCACGTTTCATCCCTGGAAAAAAGAAAGACAGAGAGAGAGGCAGAGAGAGGAAGAGAGATAGAGAGAGAGGGACAGAGATAGAGAGAGGGAGAGAGAGGGGAGGAAATGAACAACGAGGGCTCCAGTGTTTGAGCCTCCTCCTCTTAACAGATGCGGCATGTAGTATCAGTTTGCTAAAGTGCGACTGGGAGGAGAGATAGATAGCGATGGAAGAGAAGCATATCTTTGAGGAGTTCCACATTGCCCAGTGCTGATCAAAGTGCTCTGCAGCCTTTGTGGCTAATTGTGGGGATTATCTGTAAGTGCTTGGAAAAGGCCGGCCTGGTTTTATGGGTGTTACACACTAACACACACACACACACACACACACACACACACACACACACACACACACACACACACACACACACACACACACACACACACACACACACACACACACACACACACACACACACACACACACACACACACACACACACACACACACACACACACACACACACACACACACACACACAGTCTACATATGCTATTGCATCTGGCAATAGCTGGGAAAATGCTCAACTGACCTCAGATGAATAACTCAAGTTTCTGTGTATTTGTGGAGCAAGACAATGGCAGCAAATAGGACTGGCTGCAGAGTGAAGCACTGGTTTGAAGCGGGAAGCGATCCAGGAGACATGAAGAATCGGAGGCAGACATCCTGTCGTGTTGATCCGATTTCAAGGACAGTGGCGAGACTGGAAGGTTTGGAGTGCCAAACGACTTGTCAGTGTCAGTTGTAAAGCTGCCTCCCCTGAAGCCACTTCCCCTGCTGACACCGACACAGACACACACACACATGCACAGTCGCACACATGTACAGTCATGCACGAACTCACTCACAACTCTGGTCAGCTGAGTGGATCCTAAGTGAGGTCAGGAGGAGTTTGGAAACACGCACGCAGCTCACATAGAGACTTTCTTTCTAGGGTTTATGAGTCTTCTCTATAGTTTGCCTGACCACAAACACACACACACACTCACACATGTACATTTACACTCAGGCAGACGCACAAGAAAACTCACATAAAGCTGATATAGCGGATATGGTTTTGTGAGGGGGAGAAGGGTGTATGGTCGGCGTCAGGTCCAAGCAATTATCCAAGTGTCCAAACCTCTTTCAAGCAGCCACAGCGGAGCCAGACAGACCTCGCACACACACACAATCACACACACACAACTCTCAACTCAAACTCAGGGATTTGCCCGACATAATTCCACTTCTATTCACCATGAGAGGTTTTACAAGGTTAGGTCCAAAATCTCTGAGCCACTGCTAACTACAAGCCGACTACCAGCTGGCCCTTAGCCTCCAGTCTTAGAGCTCAAGTGCTTGATTCTGGCCCAGCGAATGGCCTTTTGGGCTCGAAGCCCCGAAAACCTTTCTAATAAGACGAGCAGAGAAGACAATGGCAGGCAGCTAATCTTGTCTTTATGTAGCCTTTCTCTGTCAGTGGGGGGCACTTGTAGAGGCGGTGCTCAGGTAACGCAGTGTGTCAAAGGTTAAGCTGGGAGATTCAGACTTGCACACACAAGTTAATTAAAGTTTGTCTAAGGGGGTAAGAGTGTCTCTCGAGGAGGCTGCCAGTGTCTGAAGGCTCGCCTGACACAGGAATGCCATTGACTTCAAAGTTGGCTGGCTGCCGCCAAGTTGTTTCCAGAAAGCGCTCACAGGCACAAGACTGGAGCCGGAATCTGAACAATTAATGAACAATTTTCTGCTCGTTTGCACGGTGAGCAGGCACAGGTGGAAGTCTGTGTTTCTGTTGGACCGGTCAGCTTACAGCAATATTGTTTTATGTATTGTTCGTTCACTTTTCTTTTCTATAACAGGGAACTGAATACGCTTGGGTTTTGCACTGTTCAATCGTACAATTGTAAGTATTATTTGTTATTCTGTGACATTCTGTAGACTCAATGGTTTATCAGGAAAATAATCTGCAGTTAGTTTTTTTTGCATTTGCATCCCTACTTTGTACTGAAGAGGCACCAATATTGTTGTCAACTTGTCGCGGAGGAGCTCCAAGGAGCAGAAGGATGATGGTGATTTACAACCTGAAGCAAAAGTGAAAGTAGGGATGTCCCCAGTCATTTAAAAGGACAGATGCTGGGGCCAACCCAGGCATGCACAGATTCTGGCTTTAAAACCAGATGTTTTCAGAGTCACGCATTTTCTGTCAGTTTAATTGACATTTTGCTTTGAAAGTGCTGTCAACTATAACTTTGGCATTCTGTTCATGCTGTGGTTGGAGAGGATGTCTACATTTTGTCTGGGAGTTTTTCTATCACTAGAGACACCCTGACATCATCTTTTTATGATAGAAAACTATACTATAGGACAGCATAAAATAAACTGTAGGTGCAGCGTGTCCCCAATAGTTGTCTAACCCTCACTTTCTTGCCAATATCAATGGGCCTCATTCACCAACATTTCTTAAGTGGAAATTTCTTCTTAAAACCCACTTATGCAGTTTTTACAAAGGTTCTCATATTCACCAATGTTTTATTAACTGGGGTTTATTCTTATATAAGAACAGAATCTACTCACACTGAAGAGCACTTTTACGAAATCTTGAAAACGGAAAGGCCTGTGTAAAATAATCAATTATTGCACTGCACCCAGGCCAGTGGATGCATTGCTCCCTGTGTGCTCACCGCGCACTGAGCAGGACCTGAACCTTCTTCAGAACACTTTGTCTGAACCTGGCCCAGCATGTCTGGTCCCAATGGGTCCATCAGGCTCAGGTTGAGTATCCACAGATTCTCAGCTGAGGGGTTCACCTGCAGGTCTGAGTTTTTCAATGATTTGCAGCTCCAGCTCAGATAACTCTGTGCACCTTCCTTTCCTCTTTTCTTCCCCCTCTCTTTTCTGTGTTTGACAACGCTTGTCTTCAGATCTGAGATTGAACTATTTAATTTTTACTTCAATTATGCAACTTTCTCTCGATCTAGCTTTTACTGTACATGTAACTGTTCTGTGTATTGTTTTTTTGTGGCATTTGCTGGACCTAGGAAATAATAACAACTTTTTTAAAGTTTGACTCCAGTGCGGTGCCGTCTTGAGAATTTAGTTCAATCATTCCGGTCTTCTTAAATGTTCTTTCCAGTTTCTGTGTTTTCTGTGTGTGCACACGGCACTGCAGTCTCATGCTCTTTAAAGGGGAAATTAAAGGGCATTTAACTTGGCTCATTGGGAAAAACGGTCACACGCTCTCAACTTACGAAGACATGGCCTTCACCAGTATAAGAACACAGATGCAAACGATTCTGCAGTTTAAGAATGCGTCATGAATCTGACGTGGAGTTTTCTTAGGAAACTTCTTAAGAACAAATTTAAGACAATAATAAAGAAGACATTGGTGAATGAGGCCCTTTAATCTTAAAGGAAGCTAATAAATGATTTACTGTATCAGGCCAATAATTGCATATCTTTTCGGACGGCAAAGTCATTTGGCTTTCGTGAACAGCTAGGCTGGATCACTTGAAAAGGAATGGTGAAAAAAAATCGGAACAAAAGAGTGAATGAAGAAACAGACAGCAGATGTGTAGAGGAGGAAGAGGATAACCTCGGGAGGAATATAAAAAGAGAGTAGTCTGGAGAAAGGGATGAAGAGGAAGGAAGGAGGAAGAGGAGGAGAGAAGATGAGCAGACAGTATCCTTTATGTATTGGCTGAGTGTCTCCCAGGGCTTCTGTAATGCTTTACACAGACCCGTACTCCAAGGTCGCCGTACGGATGCCTGTCCAGCTGTTTTCATATTCAGGTTCGGCCTCGTTTTTCTCTCTACTGTGCGATTTGTTTTTATCTCCGACGGTCGGGCAGATTATCGCCAGAGGCAACAGATTAATTACAACAAAAGACAACCAAAAAGACAAAATCAATGAGGAGCTGCCAGGGTTTTAATCCTGATTAGTAAAGGGGGGGCATGAATTCATGCAAATGTACAACCCTTCATACATCTCTCAGTTATCATCTGCAAACTGAAAAGAGACAAAAAACAAACGCTCTCAACACACAGGGTCTGTGATGACAATGAATCCAACACAGGTGCAGTGAGAGCCTGGGAGTTGTTCAGTTCACCTTCACCCTGGAGACCAGCCTGCAGCACTAACAGCAGTGTTAATGAGGAGTAGTTAGCCTAGCAGGAGGTGCTAACAGGAGGACACAGGAGAGTTAACTGGCTCCACGAGAACAGACTCCTGCCACGGTCTAAACATGCAACTCTTGCTAATACAACCTGTGAATGTTGCACTTGAGATACAGTCTCGGTCTCATTACAAAACTTGTAGACGTCATCTTGATACTTCAACTCCCAGAATCCAACACGATGAACACGATTCAGTTCATACAATCTGTGCTGTACAAACATTTTGGATAGAAAACATGTCTGCACACACAGACTCTTGTGTACATGGGTAGATGCAAAAATGTATGAGACGCAGTTCCTTGTGTCTACACAAATGCAGAAAGTATCATTTGAGCTTAAAGGTGTGGAGGTTTCTTCATGCAGGAGGCCTGAGTTTGGTTTAACGGGTTAAACTGTTTAAAACCTTTACAGCAGTGCTTTGACCCTTGATTAAGAAAAGGAAAAAAACTCTATAAACGCTCTTTAAAAGTTCTTTGAGGAAATATTATTCAAGATTTAGTTGTTAGTTTGTGAGTTTTTCAATGAACTCCACAATGATTGCAAAGACTTCGATCCCTCCACTGACCTCAGTGATTGACACGGGAGATGAGGACACATGTCTAAAACCGGAGAAGGGGAAGAGAATGGATTTATTTCTGCTGCCCATCGCCTCTGGGAGATAAACACCTACAGATATGGCTTTGCTGTCAGAATGTCATTTGTATGTGGCATAGATAACACAGACATGGCCCTGCTGTGACCCCCCTGCTACCATCTGCTTTGGTTGGGCTACGCCAGCCGCTCAGCTCGCCTGCCTCCACGGTTACTGACCCATTCCACATGCCAAAAAACAAGACAGATGCCCCTGATACCCCAACTCCAGCCTGACCCCCCCCATAGCTCCCCACAGCATTTCAGCGCCTCACCCAGTCGACCAGACCTGACTCCCCTGACCGCCTCAATCTCTCTTCCTCCCCATGCCTCTGCTAAGGCTAGTGGCTAGCCTCGGTCTGCGTGACGAGACATATGCTACGTGATGACAGCGGAGATAAAGCCGTGTGTCGCACACAGGTGGGGTTTACAGATTGTGGACATGTAAGCATGTGCACAAACACACACAAGCTATGTGGTAGAGCGGGAGACCGAAACACTGAAATCACGGAACACTTGAGCTGTGTACATATATGTATTTCAGGCATGAGAAGCAGAATGAGAGCCCTTCAAACAGATAGAGACAAACACACGTGCATGCAGCCCCAGACATTGACGCGCACGCACACACACAAGCACACACACAAGCACACACACACACACACACACACACACACACACACACACACACACACACACACACACACACACACACACACACACACACACACACACACACACACACACACACACACACACACACACACACACACACACACACACACACACACACACACACACACACACGCAGACAGGAGGCCGTGGTCCATCCTCTGACCGTTGGGTGACCTGACAGCCCAGCAGCTGCTAGTTGTTTGATGTTTCACTCTGAGGATCACATTTCATTTTTAGACTCTTCGGCCAATAGGAGAGAATAAGAGGGACAGAGGGAGGCTCTTCTTCCTCTTCTCACCCCTTCGCCATAGCGCCACCAACCAGACATGATGAAGACCAGACATGTGCACATTAACCACTGTGTTGCTGATGCACTGTATCTGTACTTATGTAAAGTTACTCCACACATGCAGGTTGACAAAGTGTGCTGCACTGCTGTGACTGAGAGGCGAGTCGCTCTGTCACAATGCATTCACACATTAAACAAGTCAACTGACAATGGCACATTACACAGAAGTGTGTGTTTGTGTCCCTGTGTTTGTGTGTGTGTACGTAAGCGTGTGCAACAGATGGAGACAGGCTGGACATTAGACCCTCTGGCCTGATGACATGTAAGTCATCACACAGCAAATCTGAACACTGCCTTCAGACAAACACACACACACACACACGCACGCACAGACAGTAACACACACACACACACACACACACACACATGCTTGTCAAATCATCACATTCAAGCATACATGAGTGAATGTCTTATTTTAAGTACTTAGACACGTCATACATCTTAACTTAACAAGACAAAGATTTTGTATTATTATTTCTATGAACGACTGGCTTTGTTGAGAAAAAATGAAAAAAAAAAAAAAATTCAGTTTCAGATAGTTTATGCATCTTTCATTCTAATGTGTACAGTATACTATAATATACGTGTAATAAATTGCCTTCACAGAATCTATATTTGAGATATTTATGTGAACTAATTCTCATGTCTTAAGCAGGAATCTACTAACCCACATTACCAGGGACTAATTCAAGATTCACAGATTCATAAAATTCACAGAGTGAGCAACACAAACACAAATAGGTTGATTTTGTATTCAGAAATTTTACCAATCATAGGACAAATATGTCCACTGGTTTCCATATTCAATTTCAATATGCTAAAAATTTGCAAATGTTAATGTTTATTTTTTTCACACAGAATAACTCCACATTCAGTATTGTAAAAGCTTTTGCTGCATTTGAAAATGTCAGCAAAATAAGTAGCAATATGCAACAATAGCAAAGGGATACAAAAAATAAAGTGATAATCTAATGTGAAATTTGAATTCATTACCACAGTCCAACTCAACAAACAAAATTATCTGATTTGTTTGCACTTTTTCACGGAACTCAAAAAGGAGAGCTGGCTGCTGGTTCACTAAAAAATAGCCACAGCTTTCACTGTTTCTGAGGATGGAATACGGATGGGGGGGGAAACCACTTCCAACATTGTGAGTTACACCTGTTATACCGGTCTGGCAGAGCAATCAGCCGGAAATGGAAAAAATGCAGCTCCTGAAAACAGGGCTAATGTAAAAAGAAGAGAGCTGCTGTTCACTCGTGTCCTCATCTTTCCCTGCGCTGTAATGAGTGGATGTGGCCTCTTAGTGTGTGGCCACTCGAGAGTGAGAAGACGAGGAGACTGCCACAGGCTAAAGGGCAGCTTTAGTCAGTTCACTCAGAGTGAACACACACACAAACACACACAATGTGAAGAGGGGCTCAAATAAGCATCTTTACCAGGAATTCAAGAATAAGGAGGCTCCGGCGCCATGCGTGGCTGCTCACCCTCGACTGAAAACACAGACACACACACACACACACACACACGTAGACGCAGAGTACTTGAGAGGCACAGAACATGAGAAAACATAGAAAATGCACACACCCTCATATACACATTCCACAATCACATAACAACAACTTATCCTGACCCTTTTTTTTTCTTCTGCTGAATGGTTTTGCATTCCATCCTTCCTGTTAAAGTGAGATAATCGCTCTTTGTTTGACGAGAAGGAGCTAACCAGTGGGCCTGACATGTAAGCCTATTAGCTCCTTTAGCCTTCAGCCAACACCACAAACAGTACAGCTTTCTGCACTGCTCACCAAAGGTGTTGTGTCACACTGTGTCTGGAAGGAGGGGAGAGTTTTGGTATAAGCAAGCTCTATGTAGTAAGTCCACGTCTGGTTTAAAAGTGAAGGGAGTGGGGGGGGCTACCAACACAAGGGGGGGGGGGGGGGGGTACAATAACTGTGTTTTTGTCCGTAAAAAATAAATAAATAATGGTTTGGTTATATTTTGCATAATTTTCGCATTTAAGCTGGTTTCTTAGAAGGAATTTGGCCAAAATCTAAAAGTCCTGATGGTATGAGACTAAGACCACTGCGTTTTATTGATGTTCGCAGAATTCGGTGTGGACTTCCTGCGGAGGTGGCTTTATCACAAATTAAGCAGGAGATTCTGTTTACACCAAAATCTCTGGAGCTTCTATATTCTTCTGCAGAGATAACATGTCGTCGACAGCACATCGACACCGGCGTCAGCTCTTATCAACGAAAACCCTCTTGACATCTTCGTCGGTGTCTTCTCCATTGTTGCATGGCGTTGTTCATCTGGAGATATTTGTTTGCTTCGTGTTTTCATCGGTCTTGTGTTTGAACGCAGCGAATCCCGGGAAAGGTCCCATGCTGTGTTCTCACATCAGCTCCTCCTCCTTTGTGGACTTTATACTCGGGAACTGGCCTCAGAAAGTCAGCAGACAGACTGGAGGATCTCACCCACGGACATTTGCATTCTCCAGAGTTCAGTGTATGTCTGAAAGCAGCTTTGACGTGGATTCTTTACACTGCCAGGTCTGAAACTCTGCAATGCAATAAATACCTTAAACTGTTATTTATTTTGAATTCTTCAGAAGAAATGGATCAAATACACTCTAACTTGCCTTGAAAACTCCTACATATATCATATGTGTGAATAGAAATTAAATCATTTTGACATCATCAAAAAAAATATTAGTAAGAGCATATCCTGAGTCCTCAGCCCTGTTTTCTACAAAGTTGAGAGGGATTTGTAATACACCAAAGCGGTGAAATTTTGTTCACATTATTTGCACAAATTTCCCAGCTAACATGTTGTTGTTGGCCATTTGTATTCATTCATCAGTAGAAAATACTGCCACTGTTCAGACACTGGCAATACATACACATACACACCGTGTGTGCATAAACTGTGACTGCATTTAATTTTATTTCTGTATGTTAATGAATTAAAGTCATTCATTTTTTTCATGAAAGATTTAGTTTGAGACTGACACTGATTTTCAGGACTTGAGTGACTCCACTTGGATTTAAGCACTGATGATGGAATTGAACTTGAGTATTGACTAGATTTGAAAAATTGGAGACAAGGACTCACACTCTTTTGTCTGTATCTACTGGCAAATTTGCATTGACTTTACATCCAACTGAGCCACTTAGCACATTCACTTGAGCTGCTTTCAGACATGCTCTGAACTTTGTTGAATCTCAGGATTGAAAGCTCCAGAGATTTCTGTGTGGTTGTGAACGTGTCTCGGTGGAGAATCTCCTGCTGTGTTCTTCATGTGTAAAAAGACATACATCTACAAAGATAGACATCTATGCATTCCTGTTATATTCCTTTGGACAATCTTTCAGTGCATTGAAATTTTTTTTGAACACGTAAGTATATCTAAGACAGAGAGGATGAAGCCACCATCTTCTTAAGTTAACTGGACTGATACATACTGATACCCTAAAATCTTGTGTGTTTAGTTCAGAAGCTTTCTGAAGACTTTTCTTGATGAAAAAATATTAATGATGAATGATTATGTGTCAGTACAAGCAGGTACAAGAGGCAATAAAGACAACCAAGAAGGCATGGGGACACGCACACACACACACACACACATGCTATTAACCTTACACACACATTGCCTTGATAGTCTGTGACCTGTTTCTTCGGCCTGGCTTAGCCTTCTCAACACCCCCATAAACATGACAAGGCCTTAGGATCAAAGCTGTCTAGGCCCCCTCTATTCACAAAGAAACACCGCAGACACACACACGCAGACGCACACACGCAAACGCAGACACGCACACGCACACACACACAAAAACACACACACACACTTGATGCAAAGAAAGTTCTGTGTCTTTAGCCATCATCAGTCTGATTAGAGCCGCTGGTCCAGGAGTGTTTCCTTATTGGCAGAACTCTGCTCAGAGGCACTATGGGCTGTGCCGCGAGCTTGCCCACGAAGCGAAAACACTGAAGATTAGCGTCTTTGTCCCAATTCTGTGAATCGAGAGCTGCGGTGCTACTAGTAAATGAACAGCGGATGGAATTGTCTCACTTTCAGAGCGCTGTATAATACTGAAGGTCCCTTGGGCTAGTCAGATGAAAAAATGGGACATTTTCATAATTTGCCAGAAGAGACAGAGAAATTACAGCTGATTTCTTCACTGGGTCAGAGGAGGCACAAGTAACCATGGTAAGAAGTGTACAGTAGATTGGGCGGCTGTGGCTCTGGAGTTAGAGCGGCTGGTCCACTAACTAGAACGTAAACTGTTTGATCCCCGTCTCGTTCCCTGTGAAAAACATATAAGCCCATTTTGTATCGTATGGAATAACATTTTTTTTTTAGATATCATAGTGAAGCTTGCTAAAAGTGATCATGTAAAGGTGAGTTTTCTGATGTGGTCCACTCTACAGCGAACACAGGCATCTGCCATGTCAACATTTTTTTTATATCAACCATAAATTTACCTACATGCCTGGAAATGTCTTCTTGGTTAACACAAGATAATTTCAATTATTCATGTTTTTGCTGAGCATGGCTTTGGCCATTTAAACATTTAGTAGAGATGTTTTTAAACACATTATAGTTAGCTCTACCGATGTAATGTACAACTAACTAATAGAAAAAGAGAAAAACAACCACGTTATTGGAACTGAATATGAATGCAGAGCCAGTTTTGGTTGTCCAGTAGGGTGAGAAATAAGGAAGAAAAAAAAGAATATTTGTCCCTCCAGCAGCAGGTAAGTTATAATGGATAAGACATGCTACCTCACTGCAACTTCTCCTGTGAAAGCCATTAGCCTATACTGCAGCGCTCAACGACAAGTCATCCTCAACTTTGCGTGCAGACCTGTGTGTGTTTGTTTGAGTGTGCACTAGAGTGCTTTTACAGCCCCTACAAACCAGTGAACCAGCTGAGCTGTACGACTGTGTTTTCCATAAGAACACGAATGTGACCGACATCTGACCTTCAACTTCTGAACTCTTTCTTCACTTTGAGGAAACAGACATTTCTGCACATGCTAACTTGAAACAATCAGGCAGGAAGAAGATAAGTGAGTTTTGCTGGACACAAATTAAATTTGGTATAATTAGGTATGGTAGGGTACTACTGTATTTCAACAGGTCTCAGATCTGTGTGTCAAAATGTGTAACACCCCCATCCATTCTGAGCAGGCTTATTCAGGACGACAGCATTGAACTGAACCTAATTATTCTCTGGTCTATTCATGTTTAATGTTTACTTGAGTCTCATTCTAATAAGGTTGAATTTTGTTTAATTTAATTAGCTCATTAGAGTATAGAAAAGGGCTGGGTGATATAAC
The DNA here is from genome assembly GCF_963576545.1 of Limanda limanda. NCBI lineage: Eukaryota > Metazoa > Chordata > Actinopteri > Pleuronectiformes > Pleuronectidae > Limanda > Limanda limanda. The sequence goes on from NC_083641.1 coordinate 9,263,332, forward strand.
TTCAAATCAAAATCACAATAGTGTAGAAAACATAGAAACATGGCTTAAAAGTCTGGGAAGGCAAGATAATAAAATACTTTTGGAAAGGAATGGAGACTGAAAAGTAAAATAACAACATGTATGTTATCAACTTTCATTTAAAGAGTGGATCTCTGGTTCAGCTTTGATTCACCATACAACACAGGGAAACTTTGCAATGATGGATGATTAATGACATTTTGGATGTGCTCACTTTTAGTTCTACCTCCACAAAGTGGTTAAGATACTGTTACAGGATACCTGATCGTATGTCTGCTCATATCTTGTTCTGTCAGACTTTATGGCAATGTTTCAATGTTCCAGAATCTCAGAAAAATAACATTGCTGTGTATAATCTAGTCTTAACTAATAAAAATGATAATCAAAATGGTGTCAAAGGTGTTTTACAGGCTGCTTTAGTGGCTATGCTAACAGGAAATTAATACATGGACAACATAACAAAATACTTTTTCTAATTAAAAACTGTTCTTGGCAGAGTTGTCGATGAACTTTAAGATACCAAATATGGGCAAGTACATGTCTAAAAGCAAGTATGGACAACAAGCAACACTTGCAGACTAAAACACACACACACACTGAGGCTGTGGACAGGTCCAGCAACACCTCTGAGACTGTGATCCCACCTTTTCCTGCAGTGTGATGCCACTTGGGTAAAGGGTGAGAAGGGAGGAGGGAGAGATGCTATGGAGCTAAGTGCCTAGGTGGTAACTCTTGGCCCTAAGACACAAAGTGGCACTCTGGGAGACTGGGACTTCATCTTCCAAACAGTTCGGACACAAAAGGAACACCTCGGTCTCAGAATGCCATCTCACATTTGAAGGTAGAAAGGTCAGTCATCGCTGTCCGCCGCACCCCCTTTCACAGTAAAATTCCATCTTGACATACAAAGCCGGGATAGTTTATTTTCTGTCTCTGTATATCTTGGTAGTGGTTTTGGAATCATGGTCCTCAGTTATGCGGGCAGCAAATTGCTTGTCTCATATCCCCTCTCCTCGACCCCACCATGGATTGTATTGCGTTAATGTTGCTGAATGGAGGAACCAAATCCCAAAATATAATTTCGAGTATATCATAGAGTTCAGAGGATTCTCTGTGAAGCCAGCAGTGTCTCGATTGGTTTCTTTGTATAAAGGTTTGTGAACTGCAACCCATTATATTTGCAATGCTTTTCATCTTGTTGTAAAACCTCTGAGGTTATGACGCAGTGGGGTTTTCTTCACCATGCAAGTGATTTTCCCATCACAAAAGATTTTTGCACTGGTTTGCCACTTCACAAGTCTCCATCACCTTCTTTTCTTCCCCTTGGCTTCATTCTAATCTTTGCTCTGCCTCATACAAACAGACCACTCCACCTAAATGGCAAGTCTCAACTCTCAGTCAACACCGAACCTGAATGTGGGACCATTTCTGTGCCGCCACTCAAAAATCCTTAAAATATGTCAAAATGAAATTTGCTGGGAAAAATGTACAACAGTGAGGATCTACATCAGCATTTGACAATCTCCGCAATTCCATTTGTCAGTGAATCAAACACCAGGCTATTGGTTTCAAAAATGGAGAATCCGATTACATTTACAATGCTGAACTTGTCTCAACTGCTCCACGTAGCATCACTGGGTATCAGCACAAGCAAAACAAGATCTGTGTCATGTCTACAGTCTGGCAGTATGTAAACAGGGTGTGTGTAGTCAAGGACCACACCTTCCACAATGATACATTTGTGGATTAAAGTCAAACATGCATGTGTTATCAGTAATAATAGTTTTCACACAATCAAAGATTTTTACATCTATGGCTTCTTGTTGAGCAAATCTTGCTCAATAGCCACCACAATCCCTCTCCTCTTCCCCCACAGCTAATGCTGTGGCTGGATCCATTAGCTCAGTAGCACAAATGCTGCAGATTAATGTCGGATCACAGTCACAGGGTAAGCTCGGGCCAGGCAACATACACACCTTATCCCATAGCGCCCACTGGGCTATGGTGGCCCTCGTGATAATCAACACAGTCTCAGCTTTTTGAAACACAAATGCACTCCTGACTTTGCCGTGCTGTAAATCTGGCCAGCAGTCTATGGAGGGCCAGCAGGGAGTTAATGGCTGCCTCATAAAACCCTGAGCAGGGAGGTCAGGACTACAGCCGAGATGCCTGATGCCCCAAATAAGAAGCATGTGGGGGGCAACCAATCCCACAAGGGGAGGGGTGACATGTTGCATTCATGTCTGTTGGGAATGACCCATGTAACAACTTGACAGCTAGGAGCAACAACTGGGGTCATATATTTGATGTCCCTGATCTGTAACTTTTTGTTGGACCTCAGGCCCAGTTCAGAACTGGTAATAGCAGCGGTCTCAGGTGATTTGATCACAAGCCGACAAGTTCCGGTTGTGAACACACCCAAGATGCATTTGAGATCTGATCTCACACACACCACATTTTGAGGTGGTCTGGATGCATGTGGCCACATTATTTTAGCAGTGTTAATGCACATGCATTGCGAGCAATATTGAAAGATCATGGACTAAACAAATGCCCTCGCACAATGAACCAAAACTACAAAAAACACTTCTTTGTGTTTCCTATATATTGATGTGGCCACTGTCAAAATATCAAACCTGACCACCCCTCACTGATGTATTTTTCTTCAAATGAGTAAAATGGTATTTGGTCGAGCTGCAGACAGCACAGTGATTCACTCAGCTCATCCTGGCTCCGCAGACACATCTGTATAGTCAGACCGGCTAAAAACAACATCATCTGATCTTTGTGAGTACAACTGGTGTACATGTTTATCTGAGTGTAGAGAGAAGAAGTGAGATCTGATCACAAGTGGTAACTAGGGACACAATCTAATGCAACGTGTAATGTCCACTTGTGATTCAGCAGAGAAAGATGCCTATGATGTTGTTTCAAGGTCGGCCCCTATTCTCGGTCTCTTTAATGCAGCTGAGACGTCTGAAAGCAAATATGTGCACTTCTGAGTTATGATTATGTTTTTATATACTGTTTGTTCAGATCAAAAATGACCTTCAATAGAGTCCAAGCTGAATACAATTTCTGCCCCCAGCATCATTTTTTTGAATCTTAAAATCTAAATTTTTTAAGATGATATGTTGGATATGAAGCATGGAATCACAAAAAGCAAAAAAAAAAAGGAATGAAGTATTGAGGCCTGAGACCTTTTAGAACACACATCCATACTGCAAATAATATATTTTTCTATAAATCCCGGGCATTCATTCAACCAAACTATGCAAAACTAGTAAACTCTTGAATAAAGGTCTATAAACAAACAACCTCTAAGGATCTAAGAAAATTACAGCAAGAAAAATCGAATCTTAGAAATCCTCTGACAAATTCGTTTTTTTTATACTGTGACTTTATATATTCGTATTCAATCAATCAATCAAATCAAATCATATTTTGTATAGCCCATTTTTGCAAATCACCAATTTTCTCATAGGGCTCATAGGTATTCGTACCCAGCCCAAGAGCTGATGGTTTTTAAAACTTGACTGTATTTTAAGAACAACAAAACATGGGACAGTTAACTATATTTTTTATATTCGTAGTAGGTGAACAAAACTTTCAAATAAATAAGAAATAAATGCAAACATATGCTCACGCTCACATTGTCAAATACCATTCGAGCGTGGTTCTCTTGGAGGTCTATCACTGTCACTGTAGCGCTGTGGTAACTCCTGCCTTATCAGCTGAAGGCCTTTGCTGCTTTAACACCAGCCTCTGTCATACTCAGTTCTTCAGTTCAAAGACAACACTGCATGGGAGATCAAAGCATGGCCAATCTGGTATGCACACAAACACGCTCGCCACACTAACACACAGTACACATGATAACACGTCCATAATCTCAGTCGCACAGTCAGACACTGGCTCTGACCACACATGCCCCTGGCATTGATCAAAGGGAGGAATGTGATAGATAGAGAGCAGATAAGAGGAGAGAGAGAGAGGGAGAGAAGGTGGTTTCACTTCACTAATCTGGCTGCTGTGGAAGGCAGATCAGGATAAAGAGTTCCGGTTTTAAAACATTTAACAACATTCCGTGCGGTGCCAGATCAGTGTATATATTCAAGAACAATAAACACAAGCACAAACGTACACACATTTATACTGCCTCATTTGTTTGGGCATGATTCAAAGTCAGAGGGCATCCTTGCGTCAAGTGATGGGCAATTGCCACCATTTTCCCATGTTTCTTGAAATGCCTGATACAAGCTGTAGTGTACCTCAGCGATGTGCTGGTTCCCACAACACCTCCAAGTAACATTATTCAATTTACTGAATCTGTCAGTGCCTTTGAAAATGACCCATGCTGGCACTTTCTGATCTGAAGCCATTATACACATCCCAAACTCCAGGAGGAAGAAAAGCACTGCTCACTCAGTTGAATTGGGTCGGTTGGCCTCGTGGAAAAAGAAGTTGCATCTCTATCAACTGTTTCTCAATAAAAGTCTGACATACTGTAAACTGACCAGCGCGTCTGGTTTGCATCAACAGTAACTTTACATTGCAGCTACATTTGTAGAATAACACACCACACCAAACACAAAATTGTGCTTTCTTAAAGGGATCGTTCACCCAAAAAATGGAAATTAACTCACTATCTACTCACCACTATGCTGATGGAGAGGTGAAATGTTTGTGTCCACAAAACACTTTTGGGGTCTCAGGGGTAAACAGTGCTGCAGCCAAAGTGATCCCTTCTTCAGCGAGATATAACAACAGGAAAAAAAACACATAACATGCCTCCATACTGCTCGTGTGATGTCATCCAAGTGTCCGCAAGCCTGAGCTTCATATTCAACTGGAAATGTTGTCATTTAAACCGCAAAACTCCACTCCCGGAGGTAGCGATGCTAGCAGAGGTAGCGGGACGCATCGAGCCCATGCCCTTGGGCGAGAGTGTGTGTGGTGGTCTGGTGTGTCCATGCGTACGTGAACGTGCCTCTGAGGAGGTTATCAGTGAGCGTTTAGGCAAAACAACTATGTAAATAACGCAGTTTCGAGTGTAATTTGATGAAACCACATAAGAAGAGGGGAGGCAAGTTGTGTTTTTTTTCTGTTGCTTTTTCACGTCTGAAGAAGGGGTCCCATTTACTTCAATTGTATTGGATTTGGCTGCAACACTGTTTACCCGAGACTCCAAGTGTGTTTTGTGGACTCAAACACTTCACCCACTGCTCCATTGGTATAGTGGTAAGTACATAATGAGGGAATTTTCATTTTAGTTTTCGTCACCAGCACAAGATAGCAGTGCCTGTACCTTAATATATTACCCTACATTTGGAATGAGGTCCAAAAATCTTTAAGGTTGTGGTCCTTTATTTCATTGAGGGAGTTCTCCAGTCTGGTCTGATGTACAGCTGACTTCTCCTGCAGTGATTGTAACTGCTAGTTGACTTGGCCATAGTATTTTATACTGACGATTTTTTTTTACCTTGTATTACTGTATATATATATATATATGCACATTTATTTCATTCTTATTTATTCAATGTATTAACTCTTCAATGTATCAACTCTTTATTGTACCCTTGGCACCATTGTAAATGAGGGTCTTATCCTTCAATGTGTTTTCCGAGGCTTAAACAAATATTCAATCAATATTGGCTTAATTTCTATAGAGTTGGAGGAAGTGGCGATGCCAAATCCGTCTTTATATATAGTAATTAAGCTAAATCTTTTAGAACCTTTGTGATGTGGTAGAACAGGAGATTATATAAGATATATGGTAGGTAGCAGTAGACAGGCTGGTAGGACTGGGTATAGCTGAGGGCAGGTTTATTCCCTGCTGTGAGTAGAAAGTAGATATGGTGGTCATCAGCATGCTCTTCAAAGATGTTACACCTCAACCTTTCTCTCATCTTAACCTACAGCTAAAGACAACATGGCACAGAACGCTCTGAGGTAAAGCGAACGCGCCCGCAACGAGGCAGGGATCATTCCATCAATTTCATTGGTTGACAAGTGGTCAACAATACACCTGGCATTCTTTTGACTGGGGAACTTCGACAGGATTGTTGCACAAAAAAATCAAGGAGAAATCTGAGAGCAGACGATTCACCAGCGCACAGAAAGAAGCCAGAGTGCGGAGAAGGGCTGAAGCGAGCAACAATATATCTGACTCAGTTTGAGCAGAAGCAGAGCAATTTTAAGTGCAAACGGGGTGTATTTGAGTGCAAGGGCAGGGTTTTGAGGAAAAGTAATACACAATCTGATCATACATTTAACAAGTCATGCTCTCAAACTCCCTTGTGCACCAAGCTTTTAACAGGCGGGCTGTTTATTTGTTGCTTTGGTTTGGAATTTCACAGAAATGAGGATTGGGAACACATGAACAAAAAATTGGATTTACATATGTGGCAGACAGGCTCTGGCATTTAAGTCAGAAGTCTGACTTCATTCTCAGACTATGCTCTCACAATACAGACTTTACTGACATAGAAACCTGAAAATCTTTGAATTTTCTGGGTCAATTCTTACTTTGTCCATGGAAATGATTCCTCTCGTGAGTCCCTGCAGACAACCGACAAGTCTGGCATGGACTTCACTCTGTTCTTATTTAATAACTGTCTTGTAGGAGCTGGGATTCAAACCACCAACCTTCCGAGGTTGGCGGAGAAATAGAAAGATGATAATCAATTAACTGACCTACAGATAATTATCTGCCATCTACTTTGATTAACAATTCATTGTTTTATTCATTGATAGCAAAGAGGCCAAACATTAAAGCTTCTAAAGTGTAACGATTTGCAGTTTTTCTTTTTCTGATTTTCTTTTACATTTGGAATTATGATGGGCAATTTAAACACCACACAATGAATCAGAAATATAATCTGCCGATCAACTGTTTTTTAGAATAACCACTGCAGCATATGCAGATGTTTCCCGCAGAGCAACATCACCAGTCATGTGATAATTCAGAGCAGCAGCAAGCAGGCGAACATACAGTGAGTCAGCTGAGTGAAGAGTTGGACTAGTTCAACCAAAGGGCCTTTGCACAGTGGAGGTCGAAACACTCGGGTAAGAATGTAGCAATCGTTTTCTTTTCTCCTGGTAAATGAGCTACAATTTATTGCCTCAATGCTTTATTGTCATTTTTAAATGGTATCCTTCCTCGTCACCTTCAAAATACAAAAACACGCGCAGCTTAAGTGTCCTTCTGCTGGTCCATTCCCTCCACCATACTCATACAAACACAGCACTCCTCCTTCTATATTCCCTGTCCGTGGGAGCCTGAACTTATCTCCAATCTGCCCCGGATCCTGGTACACAGACTGCTTTCATTCCTAACGAGGGCCTGATGAATTTTCTTAAAGGCGGCGATGGGCCAAATTGGAGCTGATATGTCCCATCCGGCAGGGTGGAGGGGCCATAAGACAGAGCCTTGTCCTACTGCCATGTGACAGCCAAACCAGGCCAAAGTGAAAGAACCTATTAGCACTGTCTGGTCAGTTTACTGTGTATTAGGGTTGCTTATTCCATTACCAAGCACGTGTGTGTGTGTGTGTTCCTTGTGTGTATGCGGTTGGATTAAGAGTGGGCCTTGAGGATGAAATGACCCTTGAGGAGACAACTTCACTGTAGACACTGCAATCTGTGAGGGACAGTTGTGGTTGTTGCCACTAAGAGACAACAGCTTTATTGTGCTCCTCAAATGTGTGTGTGTGTGTGTGTGTGTGTGTGTGTGTGTGTGTGTGTGTGTGTGCTGTAGGTGACTAAGATTATGTATGTAAATGTGTCTACAAATGTAAGTATGTGCAAGGGGGTGTGAGCGAGGACGTGTGTGCCATGTGACAATTTGTGTGCGAGTGTGACACTGTCAGGTGAAGGAAAGAGGGCATCAGATGACCTAACTGAATGGGTTGTTCTGACACACACACACACACACACACACACACACACACACACACACACACACACACACACACACACACACACACACACACACACACACACACACACACACACACACACACACACACACACACACACACACACACACACACACACACACACACACACACTCTCACTCAGTTTGAAGAGGGTAAGAGAGGGGGGCATGACGCGTCAAGCTGGAGCCATGACTCAGTTGTGTGTGTGCGTGTTTGTGTGTTGTGTGAGTTTGAGGGAGCTGATCCCATTGTGTGTGTCAACAAGCCGTCCCATTCAGCGCCTGTGTGGCTAAACTCTGTTAATGAGCGTTGCCTCTGGCTGGGCCTAGCAAGCACAGTGCTCCTTACAGCTAAACCCTTCAACACACACACACACACACACACCACACACACAGACCATGAACCAAAGGGTTGTGGTGGTGGGGGGCAGTCATGGTGAAGAAGACAGGGAGGCAGGGGAGAAAAACCGAGAGAAAAGGGAAAGAATGAGTCAGGATGCAACCTCATCAGCAGCTGACAAATTACAGCTCCAGTAAAAACAAAAGAACGTCTGGACTTTCCGCTAGAACGCTGCTCATGTCACAGTGGAAAATCCTCACAGATGAAAAAATCCAAGTTGATAACGTTACAATTACAGGTTTCACTCAGCAGATTCTCCTTCTAGGCTTCATGATCAACTGTATTAACCGCAGCGTATCATGACGTATCTGGAGTATCTGGAGTTTCTGTGCAAACACACATTCCCAACAGCATCAAATCCTCCGCATTATTCAGGCAGGAGGTGGAGCAGCCGGGTGCAGCAGCAGACACAGGCAGGAAGTGACGTGTTAACTCCACTGTGGAGGTCATGTGGTCATGTTGACAGCACCTCGACTCCCCCTCGTCAGCTCTTATCATCACAAACTCTCTTGACATCTTCGTCTGTGTCGTCTACGTGTGTTGACTCCGCTTTTTCACCAGGAGATAATTGTCTTCTTTTTTTCATTTTGTCATTAACCCCCCCACTCACGTGTCAAATTTGAGTTGACACGTGAAAAAGCAACTAACAACTCGACATACAGTCTCAACAGGGCCCTGACATTCCCTAAGACTACTTACAGAGTAAAAAGTTACAGAAGAACTATGTACTTCTATAGATGATAATAATATAGCTCAACCCTATAAACAAACAGAATATTGATATTGGACTCGGGAAACCCCAATGTTCAATTACAAGGTTTTAAAATGTTCAATGCTACGTAGTCCACATAATATATTTCCGTTATATCTGCTAATGTCAACTATCGTATGGTTAAGAATTGTTGTAAACATCATGGTGACAACAAAAACCAAGATTAAGTCAAATGATTGTATCGAGTGTAAAATGTATTTATGTACATCTCTCCCAAATGTCCACCCTCTTAAAACCTGGCTTACTCGGTCTAAATATATCAGTGAGTGATTGTGAGAATGATCATGGAGGCAGCTGATATATGATTATAAATAAAAATGCTTAGATATATAATTTGCCTACTTAATACTATTATTGACGATACCTCCACCCTTACAATTGTCATTACTGCTCCCTTCATCTCTGTCAAAAGTTTTCTTATTGAGCATTGATACACCTCTCCTTTTATGTTAGACACTGTCATATATCATCTTTGTTGTAAATACTGTTTTTAAATGGACATTTCACATCGTTGAAGAACGGCAGATTTAACTATAGTTAAATTGCGGATATGGTAGTACTCGCTAAGATATTTTTCTACTTCAGCCGGATGTTTATCATGACAGCATTCTCTGTTGTGATGAGATGCTTGATCAATAAGACCACTGATGGGGGGGTGGGATGTCATTGTATCTTTAAGGTCTATATTAGCTCTGAGAGATGTGATGATGATATCACAAAACTAAAACTAAAACATCCTGGTACTCAAACTGCATAGAAAGGCTTTACAATACTCTTGGTAAAAAAAGAAACTAATGGAGAAAGCAAAATCGAAGGATCATGGAAACCAAACACTATATGAGACGGTAAGTATAGGATTGAAAAGAAAATAGAGAAAAGAAAAGGGTAACATCCAATCCAGGTAGATTGGTCGTACAAGCCACTGGGCAGAAGGAAGGAGGATGGGCGCTGGGGGTGAGAAAAGGAGGGCATGTCATCCTCCATCAGCACAACAAGCTCTCTCTCCTTTTTTTCCCTGTTCAACACTTTTCTCCACCACCAGCAAGCTATTTGCAACCCACAGTGCGCCGATGTGTACGTGTGCGTTCGAGTGAGCGTGTGCTGGAAGTGAGGCTTGGGGCCGAGGCCATTAAAGCTCTGTTAAAACACTTCTGACGCTGTCGGCTGATGCCGAAGCAAAAGGAGAGTGAAAAAAGGAGAGAAAGTGAGACAGTGAGGGAGGGAGCACACACTCAGTGGCTATCTCGGCCCGCCCAGCAGTCCACTGGCAGCCTGTCAATACTATGAGCAGAGAGGTGCGAGATGAGTCAACAACCTAATTCCAACATCAAACTTTCATGGGCAACGGAGGGGAAGAGCAGAATGGAGAGATGTGGTGAGAGAGGAGAGAGGTTTGATGTTAACGCTTTCTCCATCACCTGACCTTCACTCCTCTAAACCTTTTAAAAACCCTTTAAAAACCAAGCCCTTTTACACACTCCCGCACACATTCAGTGCCACTACACACACCCCGGGACGCACACCGGGTCGCACTTTTAAAGTTCTGACCTGCAGCTGAATTACATTTGGAGCGTTTTAGCAAGATATAATAGTGACCCTCTCACTCTCTCTCCCACTGCCCCCACACTTTGCAGAAGCTCTCTCGCCCAGACGGAGAGTGCCAGCGGCTTTATTTATTAAATATGGCCTGAGAGAAGAAGAAACATGGGTGAGCTGAGAATCCATTTTAGGAGGCCAGCTTTTAATGGCTTTCCGACACGCTGGGATGGTAGTGGTTCCATGGCGGGTTGGATGGGACACCTCTTGAGTGGCGAACAGTGTTTGTCCAAGCCTGTTGTCCCACAGAGTGTAGAGAAATGTGTTGTGGTCAATGGAAGGACAGGGAGGTTAAGATCATGGAGTGGAGCAAAAAGCGCTGTAGTGAGTGTCAACGCAATTAGCAGGAAGGGGATTTAATGTTTCCATTAGGGACTCTGACCGAAACCTCATCAGGTTATTTTCTCAGGCTCGACTAATCTCCTCAGTAGCCAAAGAGGACATAGAGGAGCTGTTTATTCAGCCAAGGAATATTTCTTAGGATGGAAAACTGGTCATGTAAATCAATTGGAGATATTTATCAAATCCCCATTGAAATTCTGTCACAGGTAATGAAGGGAAAAGAGTCCACAACCTGGAAATTATGTAATTTAAACACCAGCATACTAAAGGGCAATTTGTTGGTGAATCAACTTGATTCTAAACACACATCTAAGCAAGGTTCCATAAACCAGCAAACCGTCACTCATGTACTAATTCTCCCAGGAGGTGATGATGATAGTGAGGATTTCAATGCTGCATGTCCAGATAGAAACAAGAGCAGTAACGATGCCAGACATAAAGACAGTAAACAGTGATGGCATCTCTGACTGACACCAACAGCAGAGCAGCACCGTCAGTCCGGTGCTCATAGTGTCTCCTGACAGCTCGAGCCCTTCTGGTGCTGCTGCCAGGGACTGGTCTGTGGGCTCCAGGCAGCGGAGGGACTGGGGCCCACAGCAGTGGTGTGGAGGCGTGTAATGGTGGGAGGGTTGATTATGTAGAATGGCGGGGTGTGGATGACAAGACAGTAGAGTACCACTGGCACTTTGTTGACCTACTGAGACTGGCTGCAGGGATTAGCAAGACAATACAGAGTGAGGGTTAGTGAAGGCAATTTAGTGTCAGTGGTGCCAGTATAGTCCCCCTTTTTCAGGTGGACGATAGATTCAATTTAATGAGAAGAAATTGGGAGAGTAACCCCAAACCATTGCTCACTGAAATCTGCTTAATATTGTCGTATAACTTTGGAAACCCCAGCATCCACACCTTTTCAACATTGAGAGCCACTTCTCACCATAATTGCTTTGTGTAATTTGGAAAAGGAGCTCGGCACTGGCTTCTCTTAATCTCTACTTGTTCTTTCTTGACACAATCATTTTTGTCATATTAAGTTTAAACAGCTACTTGCACTACAATTCTATCTTACTGATAACTTACACTAAAATGCGTGCTATAGATCCTGTATTTAAATGATACTGCATCGGCCCCACTCAGAGATGACCAGCTTTTCACTTCACCTTCAAACAACTAGGCACTTTTTTCTCAATGTTGTTGGACTACCACTTAGATCTACCACTGACAGAGGAGACTACAAGAGCCACTGCTACACTCATTTAAAGCATCAGTTTGCATCAGGTGAGTCTGCATGTCAATGGTCGGATTCCTTGACTGACTGCAAAGTTCTAGGCTTAGAAGGAAACCCTTTTTTTATGACTACACTGCGTGGTGCTCTTCAGCTGGGCTGCTAGCAGCAGTATGTGTGGCCAAACATAAAGGACGTCTTCTGCAAGGCTGTCGGTGTGAATTCATGAAACTGTGCTCATTTGAATCAGTGTGACTCTGGAAATCATTTGAAGCTCTCTGGATCAGTAAACACTTTAAACAATTTCAATTCTAAATAAGATGTTTTTTAGTCTATTTCTATGTGTACTCAATCAAAAATAACCAAATGTTTCCGTCTATGGTATAAAAGTGTCGACCATATGGTGTTAATGCTCAACAGAGATAGAAGCTCAGGATTCAAGATGTAAGACTTTTTCGATTTCCGATACACCTTTCAGTCAATATTTTTAATACCCTTGTCTACCTTGGAACTGCTTTCATGACACTGCCGCTCTCTGCCTCATAAAAAGGTGAAAATGCATAAAAAATACAATAACTTAAATAACCAATGAGGTACATTAATCACACCCCACACATACTATATGTACATGCCAAATAGTGATAATACAAAGAAAAAGAGCTGAGGTTAAGTGGTGTATTCAAATATTTATGCCTGAATAAAAACATCTCCAAGCCCCATTTCATTGTTGCTGGTCTGGAGCGTTGCAGCGAGTCAGTGTCAGTCAGTGTCAGTCAGTCTCATCCACTATTTATAGGATGATACTTGAACATAGCTTATGATTGTTTTTTTTACTATTGTTATGATCACTATATACGTCTGAAAATTGTAGTGTGGAATACTAGCAAAACTGGACTTAATTTACTTTAAGCATAACTACTAATACTATTAATACAACACTATTAATTATATCTACTATCGACTTAGTTAATAACTTAAATTAATTTCACAAGTCTGTATTTGGAGTTTTAGTATAAATAGCATAAATAGTGTTTTAAATTTAGTTTATTTTGGAAACATGTATTTTCTAGATAAAAACACAATCAAAATGTCAAATACTTAAATCGCAAATGTCCAGATGTGTAGTAGGCCACTAATCATGCTAGTCATGCTTAACTCTGATTTACAGCAGTCAAACTCTTCGCCCGGACAGCTCAGCCACCACAACACTGTCAAAGCTGTCACATTGCCAAGCAGAACAACACACCCTGGTTGATGAATCACATTCTCTGTGGAGGCAAATGTGCGGGAGAAAGCTGACAGCCATCTCTATCTGGAATCTCTGGAAATTGCTTTCCTTTGAAGGGCCAAATGTAAAACATCTCATCAGGACTCAGTGGTTGGTTTTTCTTGGTAAATAAGAAGCAAAACAAACAAGTTTGGAGGGTTTCTCCAAACGTTCTCAGACAGCTGTGTGACTTGCAGTGTGGGAGAGCAGGGAGGAGATAGGGAAGACAGAGGAAGACAAGGAGGGTAACATGGGAGGAAAGACTGGGAGTGTTGAAATAGGATTGGGATGGCTTGGATGGAGTGAAGTGGAACTGAAAGTGTGAGATAGAGAGATGAAGAGATGCAAGGATTAAGAGTGAACACGAGGTGAGGTATCAGGGCTGGGTTTGATCAGTCTGTGATTTTATAAGTCAACTTTCAGTTTATTTCTGGTAAGAGAAAGTCTCCTCCCAAGACCACTCCCCCAAAGACCACTGCTGTCATACCTTTCAAATGTTGCAATAAAGGGTACTATGTCCAAAATGTGCCTCTTCCTATAGTTTACATAGCAAGAGCAAGATTTCCTCTGATGAGAGACTATCCAAAAGTGCACGCCATTATTTTCATTTGGCTATTCACCCCATGTTCCAATGTGGCCATCTGTAACAGCTAATAAACTCTGTCTTTAAACTTGTTCGGACCACACTGTATGACTATTCACTTTCAGCAAAACATGGGCCCAAGTATCGTTTTACCGTCCTCAATTTTAAAATGATTGAGTCTAAAGTCTAAAACACATCTGCCCTTGCCCTACATGTCTATGTAAACCTACTATTATGGCTATGTAAACCTATTCAACAGTTTCATAACCCAACAACCTACCTAACCTCAGTCACAGCCTGAGTATCTTTCTGAGCCTATATTCCCTATCTAAACAGCAAGGGTAACACATCAGTAATAACACAACAATACAGGTCGCATTCCCCTGATAAGATATATATTGCAATGAATGAAGAAATTCCCCAAAATGAAATAAGGTGTTGTTGATTTAGCGTCTGAAAAGAGAACAGGTAATATGAATGTTTTAACTATAGACTCCATGTAAAACAACTAATACAATCTAGGGTTAGATATCAGTAACTCCTCTGTCTCTGTGCCCTCAAGCATCACATACTGTCTCTTCATGGCTGGATGCTATTGTTTTTTTTCTAATTGTGTTCCAGGCTTAATAATATCTGTGCTTGCTTGTTTGACCATCATGTGGCGTGGTAATCAGAATATGCTAAAGGACAAACAACAGGGATGTTGGGGAGTTCAGGAAAATGCAACATCGGCTTGTAGAGTGACACATTTTCATCATCAACAGAAGTGAGCGCATTGCTCCACTGACGCTGTCATTTGTCGACTCATTGGCCTAAAATGCTGAGTGACCCTGATGCAGGGTCACTTTTTTCTGGGCCCTGCTGTCCTCCTGGGTCAGCGCTACACTGTCCTGGGGAGAGGCCAGCGCTTGCATGAATAAGTAAAGACCGTTGGGGAACCAAAGTCCGTTGGCTGACGTTTCCACCCCACTGAGTTTTAACACATTAGGAAGCCCCACTGCCAGTAATGAGCCAGAGACAGAGGGATGGGGATGAGGGAGGGGGGGTGTTGAAGGGTGAGAGAGAGTGTACTCACATCCTCGGAGCACAACTCCCTGAGCACACGAGACTGTGTCACTCTCAACCTGTTAATGTTGTGCAAATGTTACTCACATGTCATGAAATAGATGGCTCTCCTGATTGGTAACCTTTAATGTACACTGGCCGACTCCATAACTAGAAGCCCATAAAAAAGGACACATTTTGATTACAATATTATATCTAAGCAGGTAAAACAAATCATCATGCTTTCTGCATATTACCACATTATTCTGTACCTGCATGGCTGCCGTGTCCTTGAATGATCTTTAGAGTCCTCATAAGATTCGTCAGTTTGTCATAACTGGTGTGTCTTGAAATGAATATAATGTTAAAAAATGATTCTGCTATTACTAGCATTTTAATATTAAAGTTAAAATGCAGTTAAGCAAAGACTGGAGTAGCATGACGGCATCATACTGTGCTGCACAATCCTGTTACAGGTGAGGTGGATGGCTGGGTGTGCAAAGTGTTAGACCTTTATATTTGAGGCCATAGTTTATAAAACATCCCATAGTTTGTTTATATCACGGCTACAATCTTTTCTCTAAGCACAATTAAGTTATTTTGATTTCCTTAATGGAACCAAAGCAAAGAAGTAGCGGGTTAAAAAAAAATGTTCATATGATTCACTTTTATATCTTATAGTGGTTCAGTATCTACCCCTGCCAACAGACCAGAAAATGCCCGTATTTGAAGCTAGTGACCAACTACTGTATCTAATTTGTCATTCGGGTTTAAGGACTTGTCGGATTATTCATCATGTTCTAATTACAGAGAGCTACAGCGATTTCTGGCCTGTCGTGGTGCAGCAAACTTTATAGACAGTGAAGCTGTAATTAAAAAAGAGGTTTCAGGTCGTTTCAACTCACTGGGTGCTTTCAGAGGATTCATCAGGCTCTGACCAAGGGAGTTCATACTGTAGCCAAGGTTGTGTGTGTTGTTCTTCAGAGAAAGAATGTGTGTGTGTGTGTGTGTTTTCTCCTCATCTCAGCCCCAGTGCCCCTGTGCCCTGGCCTCTCTTCCTCCCCCACTGTGTGCGAGTTTATTCACAGGAAATGCAGGGGAGCCTCACGGGTGGCTGGGCTGATGCGAAGCGACGTGGCGTCTCCAGCGAGCCGGGAACTTAGCATGTCAGGCAGGTCAGCACCGGGCAAGCAGACAGTCGATAAAATATTCAATACAGCACTCCCAGTTCATGGATCTAATACCTCAGAAAAGCCCTCCCTCACTCCAAAATCCGAAGGAAAAAAAATGGTCATCTCTCCCAGCCTCCTCTCTTCACACCGGCTAGCGTGGGTGGCTTTATCAAACTCAGGATGCAAAACCCTCATGTCAATGAAGAGCTGAATCGGGTAGCATAGCTCAAGTGGATTAATCTTTGCAGGTTGTCTTATGTATATCTTGATTGCCCCTCCTCACTCCCTCTCCTATGTATGGAAAACTGGCCTTACTCAGAGTGAAAGTTCAAAAGTGCATGGTGACCTTTTCCAGCTTAGGCACTGGTACAATAACAAAGTAGCATGGCCTTTTGGTTCCTGGCTTTTTGTTTCAGGTCCCACTTTTCTTTGGCATTTATCTTCTGCGCCCTGCAACTTTCCACAGCCCTGGGGCGAGAAAAAAAAAAAAACATACGGCAGAGTTTGACAGTGTGGCAAGTAGAAGTCTGGAGAGGCTGGCCTCGGAATGTCTTGTGTCACTTTAGCGCAATGGGCGCTAATCCCAATTAGCATCACTCAGCTGCACTGAGGGAGCATCACATCGACTCAGCCTCTGCTCAGACAGGCGCCCTCCACGGACTGGGCGGATACAGTGAAACACCAGCTGCTATCGGCCTGTTTTGCTGATTAACCCAGACACTAAGATGTCGTTGCTGTGTCTTTTGACTCCCGAGCCGCCGCGTCCTCCTCCCTTTGTTGTCTTCGGGTAGCTTCCGTCTACTTACATTTTTAACAAGCATCTCCTCTGTCTCCATCTCTTTTATTGTGTCGTCTGAGTGTGTGGTATTTTATTACTTACACTGCATAGATTGGTTGAGTACACTGGATCAGTGTTACCCACTCAAACGGTTTTCCTTTCTCCCACTGAATAATTAATGGAAATGGATGGTTAAGGACAAAGGCAGTGAGGTCTCCATTAAGGGGTGAAATGTTGAGAGGTGCTGACTTCATCATTGGAGTTGTTAGCGCCAGGGGTAGTGATCCGATTAAGGCAATATTCTACTACAGACAAGGAAGTAGGACCTACCAGTTTCTGCACTAAAGCGTGTTCACTAACAAGTGCTGTGCATTTCTGATGACAGTAAGCCGCGCTGAAAGCAAGGGTTGTTCACTCTGAAACCTTGTATCGCCTTAACAGTTGTCATCCAGGGCATTTACACGTTCACTCAACACCTGCATGCGTTTTTGAGCACACTTAAAACACTCTGTTTGGACTATCATAGTAATAAGGATGGAGGTAGGCGGGGGGTGAAGACATAGCTTTTATGGAGTACAATTGGGAGCTAACCTAAGTGATAAAAATAGCTGAATCTGGTCGTAAGGGGATTTGTTTTTGCTTCTCAAAATGCACGTCATAATACATCCCAGAGTTTCAGCGCCCTGCAGCTTTCAGATACCTATAAATAAATGCTTTCCTGAGCTTCTCTCTCACTCGCAGACACACTCATGCAGGGGCTGGAGCCGAGTAAATAGCCCCCTTCTGATGAAAAACATTCCACCCCTACCAACACCGGGAAAGGGGAGTGGATGGTGACTGGGATGCCGGTGGAAGGGCTTTTAAAATGGAGTCAATAGCCTGTTTTCCCCTAGCATCATTTTCACTGCCACCATTTTAACAGAGACATCAGCCCTCCACGGTCTCCAAGGGTTCACTCGGCTTATTTGCAGACAGAGAGGAGCTAAGTCTCTTCTTGAGCATTTGATGCCCCAGACAGGGGAAAGGAACAAACCTGAACACCCCTCCCATCTCTTGGTTCTTGTGCTGGATGGTGCTAACAAAGACAAATCTTCATCAAAGGTTTCAGGAAATCACCAAAGTAGCAGCACAATAAAAGATATTTGGAACTTAACTTGATGAGACACAATAAAAATATCAAAGTATTGGACACAAGCAAAAGTGGTAATTTTTTAAGTTTAAGTAATGAAGATCCAGCTTCAGCAATACACACTGTTACCAAGAAGCAACACATTTAGGACAGAGTTTCTCAAAGTGGAACTGGAAGCTGGCTTTGAAAATGGTGTGACTACCGACAAGACTGAAAAAAAAAAAAAATCTTTCAATAACCCACGAAACTCAACTTCAAAAGTTATTTGGTGGTCTCTGGGTAATTTTACTTTTGAAAACTGCTGGTGTTAGCCGCTTGTCTGTTACACCACAGCTCCATGGAGCACACTTTAGATTCCTGGTAGCCGCAAACGGCTGAGCTAACTGTAATGACAAATCAAACTCCAGACTTCAAAACACAAAGTGGTATTATACATGTCTGTGTTTTTTCGATAGTCTGTGGCTTAAGAGGAGAGCAAGAATATTTAGAAGCTAGGCCCCAAAAAATAAAAAAGACGTGACAAAATTCACAGTCAGCTGCATTGGTCAATGTAACAAGCAGGGCCATGTTAGAGGAGACTTCTGTTCTTACAATGTATCTCACCTTGGCCTTAAATTCTACCGTAAGTGTTTTCCGTAGTGTAGATCTAAAACAGGCCGAGGTCATGGAGGAAATCTGGGGAAATAATTGGGATCTGATAACTGCCTTTCTCTTACAGTGTGCTAAATCCCCTTAAATTTAAGATCCAGTTTTTTCTGTGGCACTTTTTGGGTACCAGAAGGAACTGGTCATGAACGGAAATGAGTCACACGGAGTACAATACTGAAGTCAAAGAATACTCACAGCCAAGACTTAAAATGTTATTTATAAAAGTACCACCACACAAAAATATTATACTCGATGACTAGGATGGGAAGTAATTTTATTCCTTTGCCAGCGATCTTGGAAGTCATAGGAGGAGGGGTTGGTGTTGCTGACTTCAGGAATGCTCTCGGTCAAGAGTTGTAAACGGAGTTGGCCTTCACCAACAATGGAGCATATTTTGCAAGATGCTGGGAGTTGATAGCAGGCGTCCGCAGTGACAAAGGGCCATTTCTCCGGCTCCGTGAGAAAGGCGTGTTAGCTCAGCTCTTTGATACAGGACACTGTTTCTCTGACCACCATTCATTACCATGTATACCAGACGACTCAATGGACATTGCGCATAAGGCATAACTTTGCCCTCCTACTTACTCTCAGAGGCTGCATTATTGATGCCTTCAGAGCCAGCCTTCTCTGAACACCTCGAGGTGTCTCATGAAGTGAGTGCGGAGGGTGACTTGGAGCTCAGGACAAGAGGCATATTTTTTCTGCATCACTTTTACTCAGTAATTGAGATATGACCTTTCTGGAAACCAAAGGGCTTTGGCTGAGCATCGGAAGAATAACATGGCAGAGGCCTCCACATTTGTTTCCACTTATGTTACATGATCTTTAAGAGCCTAATTTGAACAAATCCCTTGCTCTGACCGCACACTGTACTTCCTGAGGACTCTGAACATATGTACCCTGGGTGTTAATGTCATGCTTAGAGTAAACAGCGCCATTGGTCAGGGCTGGGTAGCGAACACACTATTTCTGGCCTGAACCACTGCTAGTCTTTTATTAAGAAACCAACTGAAATGAAGCAAGGGCAACAGAGGCTCCCTAGACCCTGTTATTTGTGAGCCCCTGTAACATTATTGAAGCTCAGACTGGACATTCTTTCTTTGAACATTGTCAACTCCACCATCCCCGACACGTTGGAGTATAGGCTATTAAAGGAAAAGGAAAAATCTCCCAAGGGAGGTAACTTGAATTTAATGACTTTCATTAAAATTCCACTTCAACTCATTTCCCCTCCATCATCACATGTGAATTACACGCTAACACTACAAACCAGCAACACAGGCTGCGGGAGCCCAAGGAGCTGTCATTACGCCACTGACAGTACGGAAACAGAAGAGACAAACACAACTTAAGCTGAAGTAAAAAGTCATTTCAGGAGAACCTTTCTGTACAGATCATTAAAATGAACGCGTGAAAGGGAGTGTGAGGGCGGAGGGAGAGCATGTTGGAAGGCTGTCAGAGAGGCAAGAGCCTGGGGTAACAGCAGGCGGCCCAAGGCTCAACTCCTGCTGCTGAGATCCCTCTCTTCAGCTCACTTTGCTCCGTCTCCCATCACTATGTGGCTCTGCCTCTGGCTGGTGGCACTTTCCCCCAGCACACTGTGAGTGTGCTACAGCTCTGGGGGAATGCCAGCACCATGTCAAAGGAGAGGACAGAGAGGGTGAGAAAAAGAAGAAGGAGAGGAAAGGTGCTGGTGAAATGTTAATGTCTTATCCTGTCCAATGCCTGTTTCTTCGGTCAGGGGATGGCAGCCGCTCTGCCCGCCGCTCCGTGATGCAAGAACACATGAAGTAGTGGGAGGCACCACACGCAGATCAGAGGCAACCCTGTCCCTTGTTTTTCTCGAGTGTGCATATCCACACACCCTCCCACACGCAGACAACATAAACATTTCATGTTTGGTTAGTAGCCATGCATGAGGAATTCCCCCACCCTGTTGGTGTGCCTTGTATATATTGCCTTCTTGTTGGAGTACATTGTGGGGGGGCGAGCATCCTCTCACTCCTCCTTAGCTTCTAACCTGACCTCTTTCTCCGTTACAAATACTTGCCGTCTACCTGAAGGCGAGTCATAAGTTTCTGAGACACCGGCTAAGTCCTCTCACACGAGGAGGGGGCTGCTGAGGGATCTGCTGGGTTATTGTGTGTCTAGTCTGGGGTGGAGGTCACCCAAAGTTACAAGAAGGAATCCTGAGGATGGCTGGGAGAAGAACAGGGGTGTGCTGTGTGTGTGTGTGTGTGTGTGTTTGTGTGTGAGGGGAAGGGGTTCTGTGTCTGGCAGATGACAGATCTGTGAAGTCGTTCCTCGTGCCCCCAAGGCAAAAGAAGCGGTGGTGTGGTGGTCACGTCTTCAGAACACTTACAGTCTTTATCCCAGTCTCCTTCCCCCATCCTGGGGGGCACAGCCTGCTGATTACTACACAGGAGGCTATTCAGCAGCTATTCCCCCCCCCCCCCCTCCTTTCATACACATACACACAGACACGACCACCCTCTGCCCTTTACCGATCTTCCCTTTTATTCTACAAAGATCTGCAATCATATTTTGCAGTCATGCAAATATAATAAGAGGGGCGAGGACAAAGGCAGGCCTGCGCTTTGTGCGAGCATCTTTTCGGACTCGGCACAAAAGGTGGTCAGTTCAACACCTCGTCCCACACAGGCCTCACACGGTCTTTTAACCCCCTACACCCAGAATCGCCCGGGTGATGCACTCGCGCTGGGCCTTGACAGGCCGGCCAAACACAAGTCTCCCTTAACACTTCAATCACATTCTCCTCCCCTGCAACGATACAAGCCGCCTCCCGCAGTACAATGTGTGTTTTCAATCCCTGACCCTCCCCGGCTCTTCCAGCCCACATGCCTGCTTGACTTTTAATTTCTTGTCTCGGACAGTCGTTGCGTATGTGTGTTGTGGTGGGCTGGGGGGGCGGGCTGGGGCAGGGACAAGGGGTTACAGAAAAAGGGCAGTCAACAAAACTCAATTGTCCTCAGAGTGGTGGTAATTGCATTTGATTAAAATAATGACAGGGTGTCGGGAGCGAATGGAGGGTCCCTCGGTGGGAGTGTTGAAGGAGGGGCCGAGAGAGAGAGAGAGAGAGTGAGAGAGAGAGAGAGAACACTGTGTAGTTCATTATGAAGTTGGACGAGCAGCACTCACCTGTATCACCACAGGACCGGGCCACGAAGACAACAGCACATGAAAAGAAGGAAAGAAATAACACAATTAGTTCAGGAGTTGATGGAAATATCTGATACCCCGTAAAACGCACAATGGTTCATCTCCTGCTGTAAAAAAGGCATCAAGCTGGTTGTGATCAGTAAGGTCTGTTGGGGTCAGACTGCTTCATCAGCTTGACATGTAGCTTTGAGTGTCAGTGCACCAAGAGATGCCATGAAATGATGAATTCACAGCACTGTTTATCTGCCTGTGCCAAGGACACTTCTTCACCATCTTTAGATATTATGCATTGAATGTGATTGTGTATCTAACACACTATATACATGTTGAAGAAGTTATCAGATCCTATACTTGATCTCATGTACATTCTAAAATGTTGGATAGATGAAGGTACAAGCAAAAATTAAACACCATGTTCAGATGCTATCAGACAATATGTATTAAATGTTTTTATTTACCCCTCTGTTGTATAGAAGAATAATAATGTTGCTATAATGGTGGAAAGTGATCAAAATATTGGACAGTATAAAAAAAAGAGGCATATTTATAAAATAAATGCTAGAAAGTTAAACGTTGTTAAAATCTATAAAACCCACTTTGCCACTGTCTCATTATTAAAATGTTTCAAATGGTTTTATGTATCAACAACATACAAAAATAACATTGGAGACAAGATATACACAATAACTAAATAATAACACACAAAAACAACATGAACAGTTTGTGCTCTACCATCTCTGTTAGGTCTGGCAAAGTTCAGACAATTAAATCGGATGGTTAAGGTCATGTCAGGGCTGCGGTAAGATGACCCGACAACGACATCCAGCAGCAGACGGGGGATGAAAAGGATTCTGTCACGTCAAAGTCACACAGTTCATTCTCTGCTGCTCCACTAGTTACTTACTCCCGTTTTCCAAAGCTCATAATATCACTCCCCTCCTATATGAGAATCCAAACTCTTTATTAAAATACAGAGCAGGATGAACTTCCGCACTCAGCGTGCCTGTCCTCTGCGCTGACCCACAGGGGCCGGCAGTGCTGTTAAACAGCCTCGGCTTTTGATGCACGCTGAAGCCAGAGAGAATGAAAGGGATAGAGGCTTTTTACAAGTGGTCCGATAACTGCTCGCCATAAAAGCAGCGCTCAGGGTTGGAACAGGGGACACGCGGAGGAGCGAGAAAAAAAAGTGTGTGAGAGAGAGTGTTTTGTGTTAAGGCTATGGAGAATATGATAGCCGGTAGGGATGTCAGGAGCCTCTGAAAGGAGGATGTCTAAGCTGGGCTCAGACTCTCATCTCCTCACACTGCCGCGCCCTTTCCCAGCATCCCTCTCTTTGTTTATCCCTTACACCTTAACAGGAAGTTCACCCTGGCCCTGGAGCCATCCCCCCCCCCCCCCGGACACTGCCAGAGCACTGGTTCACACAAAAGGAGAGGCAGTGAGTGTGTTGTGCATTAAGGGTCAGGGAGATGTCACTGAACCTATATGTGATCCCGTTGTTCCTGTCATACAAATGTCACAGTACCCAGCATGTTACGTCTAAGTAGGAAACACTTGACCTCAATTCTCCTTTAACGTTTAAACCTAAGAAACAAATAAACAAGTAAATCCTACAGCTTCAACGGTAGAGAAGAGGCTTTCATGCTTTCCTCCGATGTATAATTTAATTTCCATAGAGAGCAAGGCTATAGAAACATATGGAAGCAATGCAGACTGTTCATATGAGGCTGCATTAACTGCTCGCTCATCCTGACTGTCAGTGAAGAAACTTTAACGTGGATTTAAAATCTGAATTTTGAATGGATTCTACACAAATGTTTGAATTATGTTAATTCATTGTAGTTCATCGTGATCACTTGATTTTAAAAACTGTTTGACAAAACAACATAATATAACTTGATTTCTTTCAATATTAGCATCCATTCATGAAAAAGTGTCAACAGTTGACCTACAGTTGAATCTATTGAGTATTATAAAGCATCTTATGACCACATAATTAATAGTTAATAATACACTGTAATTTAGTTGTAAGTAACACATGTATATGGTCATTTTAAGTGTTAATTCATTTATATTATTTACCAATAATTCTAAGATTTTATATTAATAAACCTGCATTCTACAAGATGCATCCATTCATTATCAGTGTATAAGGCAGCCAAGCTAGGGAGGGGGGATTTGCTGCAAGGGCCAATGACCGGTTCACTAAACACAATAACTTCATAAACAGACGATCACATGACAGGGTTTAGCGGTAGGCTACCTTAACTATGACTAACTGCTCGAATGCAGACGCTGTGTAACTCTGAAGCACGATGAGCTAGAATGTCACAGAATATTTATATCACACTAAAGATGTGTAACTGATTAAAAAGACAAAATCATAGAAAGAAGGGAGCTGAAAAACACCAGAGGTAAACAGAGAAGCGTTACACCAAATGTAGCAAACTCAGCAACAACAAAACAAGCTCATGGATAAGTAAAGGTAAAGAAGAAGTCAGAGAAATTATAACAATTACAATGTGAGAAGAAGAAGAGAACAGTGCAATATTCACTGTCTTTATTTTGGTTCATTTTTGAGTGTTGTACATCTTAAGAAGTTCTAGAACTAGATCTAGAACACATGGACATTGATATATATATTTATTTGATAAATGCAAAGAAATATAATTAAAGTTGTAAAGCTGCACTTATTTGGACTGAATTAGAAATTATGATGTCGAAGAATAAATTGCGCACGCAAACACACACACACACACACACACACACACACACACACACACACACACACACACACACACACACACACACACACACACACACACACACACACACACACACACACACACACACACACACACACACACACACACACACACACACACACACACACGGTTAAACGGTTGGTATAATCAACGGGGGAGATTGGAGTTGGTGGATTTTGTGAGCACAGACAAAAGTTGTGATGACGTACAACACAAGTTAGATGGAAGCTGGAGGACTGTTGCTGATAGTGTTAGATATTGAGGCTTCCACAGTCATAGACAAACTGGTGTACAGGGAAACAGACATCACACCACAGCAGGTCACACTCATCTAGGACTGATGACAATTTGCACTGAGCTAATAATCATGAGACCATAATCTAACACGATCATTCATTCTCATAATGATGCAATGAAGAAGGCAAAATACATTTTCGCACCTGGAGTGTGTGTGTGTGTGTGTGTTTACATGGGTGTGTTCAGCCATGTGTGGTGGCCTGTCCCCTGCCCTCACCCCCCCCCCCCCCTGGCTCCGGCTCTGAAGTCCAGCGTGGGAGACCTAAAGTTCAAGTTCCTCCTCACTGTGCATTGGGGCCTGTATCACCCCCAGTGTCCAAATATTTACTGTCCAGCCAGGACTGAGAAAGGCTGTTGTCTATCTGTTAACACTTGGCTAAGATTACTCGCATTGTGTAATGTGATGGATGACAAGCATTAGGAGGCATGAAAAATTAATTATGAAAATATTTAGAATGAATGATAACTGCAGATGAGGCTTGATGCATTAAACAGAGCAAAAACAAATATTTGGATTTGAAATACAATACTACACAGAAAAGATTGTGTGTATTGTGTTAATGTGTTTGTAACCACCACTGGACTGTCTGTGTGAAGAGTTCCACAGTGAGGTATTTTAAAGGGGCACGCTCAGTTTATTAATCAAAACATATACTGGAGAAGAAACTACATAACTCTGAGGTCATTTTAAAGGTCATTTGCAACTGGATTTAATAGCTCAAACATGCACTGCATTACAAACTGCAAGTATAAGCAATAATAGATCCCATTCATTTGCATTGTGGGAAAGATAGGTTAGCCGTTTCCAGAATGAGGACACCTCATTTTTCGCTGCTTCGATTTTGACCGCTAAAAATAATAATTCGTTATGATGATCAAACAAACACTAGAAAATCTAATTCAATTAATCATAAGAACGAGACGACTGTAAACTCTTGTTTAGCATACGTTTTCCTTTAGGATTTGAAATGAGCTTCATATCTTTTTTAATAAGGTTTTTAAAGGTTTGATATATTGTATGTATTGACGATAATATAATAATAAATGGAATAAAACCATTTTACATTTACTATTTCAAGTTTTTGATTTTTTAATTACATCAAACAGGTGTGATAAACAACACCAAAAATACAGGCCCCAGCTTTTTAACCTTGATATGACTAAAGTCAGTTTACCTGTGATCACTGTAACAACTTCACTTAGACCTGTCATTCCACCTGAGGTTGATTGTATGGACAGAGCTTTGAAATAAAAAAATAAGTAAAAGAAAGATTTGGCCTGAGTCCCGTCTGATGCAACACGACTCTGGTAAGGAACAGAGTGAGAAACTGAATAATGAGGTGAGGTGGGTCCAAGAGAGTCACAGTAAGAAACTGGACATATACGATGAGATGCAGCTGCAGCGGTGTGAACGAGGTCTTCACCTGCACAGCCACTGCTCAGTGCTGGCCATCAAACATGGAGGGGACCTGAGGTTTGACCCCTGACCCTGAATCTGATAGATTTACCTGTGGAGTATTTTTAAAGTAACAGTGCCTTCCCTTAAGGAGCTGGTGAAAAGACTGTGAAGACTGTCAGAGCAGATTTGTGAGATGTGTGAGCCTTTCTATTTGTCCGTGTCCTGTAACACCTCTACACTAAAAAAACATGACACTTCACATTCACATGGTCTGTCCATTATCTCTACCTGGTAAACAGTGGGGGAGCTGGAGCCAGTCTCAGCTGTCATTGGGCGAGAGGCATAGACACACCTGACAGGTTGCCAGCGTATTCACTAGTTCTCTTCCTTAAATTTAGAAAGTACTGATGACCATGCTTTCCTAGGCTCCCAGAACTCACATTACTAACAATTTCTCATTATTTATATTTGATTTAATTAATCATTTTGATTCATGTTTCCTTTAATGCAAATTATTGAATTGGACACCTGCATGGGCAAACAGGATATGTGACATTATAACTGCTTTGGAAGCAAATCATTCATTGATGCAGAAACTTGGAAGTAAGAGACATCTTGTGTCTGGTTATTATTTTTGTTCCATTTTTTTACAAGATGCATTTAACATTTTTTAAATGGATTTAAAATAATTCAATGAAGGAGAAGAGGAAACTAAAACAATTCAGATACAAATTATGATCTACAGCAATGTATTTTAATTTCTTGTGTCAAATTCTGGAGGTACTCAACATCGACAGATCTGTTGTTTTTCTCTAAAAAATGAGTATTTAATACTTTATAATATTCCGAGTCATCCCTCCAGTGGATGAATAATATACTGTGCACAGAGTGAATGGCTCACACATTGGCTTAATATTATAATTCCATGTCACTTTAAAGGGGGATGTAACTATTAGAATAAATATTGTGCATTTTGCAGTGTGTCCATTGGGGCACTGACTGACTTGTTTGGACCTAAGGTCTCACGCATGTCCAAGAACTTCTTGTGTCCTTGTATCCATTTACTTTAAATACAAGGACAAGCAGCAATGTAACTCGAGATGTTTTTAGGGCCGGTTAATTCATAAAACTACAATTGTTATTATTTGTTAAATAGAGGAAATGATTAGTTCCTCTTGCCCCAGGGAGCCGTTCCATTCTTCCTGCTCTCTTCGCAGCGAATCATCAGATCCACTGAATTACCCCGGAGAAAGAAAAAAAGCCTCCTCTGAGTGAGTGAAGGCCGGGACTTGAGGGAGAGACAGAGTGGACGACAGTGTTTGGAAGCTTCTGGAGTGTTTTCCTGGCTGAAGCTCCAGCCAGACTCCTCGGTGTCCTTCAGAGTAAAAACAAAAACATTTGGAGTGTACGGCTCACAGCTAGAGCACATCTCTTATTTGTTATCACTTATGCTCCAAGCCCGGTTTACATTCTCCTGAGTGTGTCCACTGGCGTGTTCATCCGGAAATGTGTCCCCTCGCCCCCTCCTGATTTAGATTCGGAGAGCAATAAAACTTGCTGAGCTGTTGCCTTGGACAAATAAACTGACCGAAGTGTTGATGTAGAGATGTCCGAAAAAAAAAAAAAAGTTTGGAAGAGAGCGGAGAGAGAGGGAGAGCGAGCGAGAGAGGGAGTGATAGGTGCTGGTCTCTTGCTCCTTCCTGTGAAAGTTTCCGGCACGGCAGTAAACATGGCAGCGTCTGTCTCCTGTGGGAGCAGAGGGAAATGTGTTTGTGTGAGAGTGTGCTGTCAAGTGAATCTGTGTGTTTATGGATGTTTGTGTGTCTGTGTGTGGCGATGTACCGCTTGTTGGTGCATGCATACTTGGTCTGGGTGTGTGTGTGTGTGTGTGTGTGGAGGTCAACAGTTCCTCTCCTCTCTGTGAGGGAGTTGTGCTTGAGCCAAGTGCCCAGCTGCTCATAGGTGTCTGTTTACAGGCGGATCCACAGTCACACACACACACACACACACTTGCATGCTTTGCATCACTCTCAGGGATTTGATCAAAAAAAATGACAGAGAAGGGCTGGGGGGGTGGGGGTGGCTGATAACACGCATGTACTCAGACTTTTGCATTACTCTTCAATGTTGTCGTACATTCATTAACTTGGGTTGTCAGTGGCCAGCGAGCCCAGTCCACACTCTCATGTGGACAAGCCACTGGACAAAACCCAGTTAGCTTACACGGAAAACGTGCAACCACAGCATGTACAGCACATGTCAGGTTGTCCAGCATCACGTTGTACAACACTGGAAGACATGAGCAGAGAATATGTTAACAATAATAACATAACAAGCTGCTCCTTTCCTTTTCAGCAGTCATTTGATTTATGAGCCTGAACAGCTCTCTAGTCAAAAATGATTTTCTTCGGTAAATTTTCAGCACATCCCTCAACCCTACTGGCACAATAAAGGCACAACATGACACGAGATCGAAATTAACAGAAACCTGTCGCAGAGAACACTAGACCAAGCAGTTTACTATGATTCTCGCCAAAAGCCACAACATGTAAGGTTTGCCTAAAGGGTGCCTGCACCTGCAGCAGTAGGTATTTAACCACACAACATAATTACAACTGAAACAATGACCAACATTGATCAATCACTGTAATGACAGTGATTATAGGATTTACCTGCTTGACCAGCAACTTTGTTTCCCAGCTTCTTGGTTTGCTCTAATTAAAGTGTCACTGTCACTTAAGGCTGCTCTCCAGAAAAGTATGTGAGCACCAGAGGTGGAAGGAAGTTCCTTTACTTAAGTATAATTAAGGATACAACGATGTAAAATAAGCTGAGGAGGAGCAAGTTTGACCTGCTCTGTATACAGCAGAGTTGTGCTGTCAGGATATGCACAGCTCAGAACAGAGTTCCAAGTAGGGAAGGAAAATGAAAGACGCTTCATCATACTTAATGTTAATGATTCATAGCCCAAAAAACTACAATAGATCATTATTGTTCCTACTATACTGTATATTTGCATGGGATGATTTCTTGACCAGGAAAAAAGTGATAAACACAAAACAAGGTTCTAACTCACAGTTTTCTCATTTGTGTTCTAATTAATTATAACTGTTGCAGAAATGAAAGTTATATTGTAAGCAGTTCCTCAGAGGAACCCCAGTCAGACACTGGTTTTGTATAAGTCCCAACACAAAATAGGCGGAAATTCACTGAATTATTAATAAGATTCTTTGCATAAAAAAATAACTTATTCAAATATAATATATTTGTGCTGTTTTACAAAATAACACAAGTATAATACTCTCTCAATTATAAGTTATTTTACTGTAATTTTACTTGTAATGGAGAATATTTACTTTAATGCTGTACTTAAGCAAACCATTTAATTTCTGTTTTATTAAGTCAAATGCTTGACATGCTCTTGTATGTTACCTCCTCCATATACAGTACAGAGGACTCCCACATGTTTGTTATTATCTTTGAGCTGTCAGCTGATCACTGGCCACACTGGTGGCCAGTTCAGGAAGAATGGGTGAGTCCAGCTCACACAGAAACAGATGATGAGTGAATGTTTTCATGAGCTTACACAGTTTGTTCATAATAATACAACACATTATCATCTGTTTCCATGGTTATATGGCTGATGATTTATTATGAAAAGAAAAGCTGAATGCATATTGGGTGAATTTTTGGTTTAAGTACAGGAAACAAGAAGCATAAATATTATATAATGACATGACAAAGAACTCAAAGCAATGCTCTTTCACAAAGTAAGGGCACATAATCAACTGTGAGTGAGATACTTGATTACATAAAAGATAAAGCGAGGAATTGTGTTCCTATTCATTCTTTCCTTTTTTTGTTGTTTTTGTTGATACAATTTCCGAGAAGACATGACTGTGATCCCAAGTGATAACGAGTATTAATTAGAATTCTGTCTTGTTTGGAGGCCTCTCCTTGCCAACGGCAAACCTCATGATTCCTGTCTGGACTTTCAATCAGACTTTTGGGTCATAACAATGATTTATGTTCTGTAAATCATTAGTCTGTACCAGCCTCAGACTGAAAAATGATCAACTACAGTATGTCTGCAATATAGACAGGCTGGCCTCAGCAGACTTCTTCGATTAGGGCAATTCAATTTTGTCCTGCCATGAAATTGCTTCATGGTACTTGTGACAGCTAACATTTTAATGTTATTCAAATTCCCTAATTTGTTAAATAGTATATGACATAATACCACGATAATCACTGACAGTGTGACACTACCGAGCTGGAGAGAACTATAGACGTATCAGATGCATTTGATTCAGTGTTGTCACTTTATTGTATCACCTAAGACTAACTTGTAAAATCACTCTCTTTGAAATGGGAGTTTCGAACGGTTTAAAATGTTTGTATTGTTGTAAACATAGAATATTACAGAGAGATAGTGCATGTTCTTTAAACTGAAGGACCATATAGGTTATTTGTTGGGTTAGTGTTGTCTCCTGACAACATGGTCGTCGTGGTTACAACTATAAACATGCAGTCAAGCTTAGCCAATGGTCTGGTTAGATTTAAGAAAAGATTGCGGTTTGAGTTAAGTTAAGGACCTTTGCTGTCATGGTTACTATCAAAAAGTTAAAGCTGTGGAACGGTCATGGAGAAAGGAAACAGTGACTACGGGTCTCAAATAGGAAATAAACAGCTATCTCCTGTCTCCCTGTGTTTTGTTGCTCCTTTCACCCCCAGCCTCCTCCTGACACGTCTTCAAAGGACATCACCTGACCTGTAATCACTTCTACAGCCGCCACAGGTTGTCTTGGATTCAAACTTTACTATGGATTGTTAAAAAAACGAATGGCACAGACGACATGTGGGCTTTTTTTTTTACAGCACGACAATCTTTGATATTGATAAATGTTTGAACTAGTCTCAAACGCACCGATTATATCGACCAACACGTCAAAATTTCAAATTAATTGTTCAACAAAAGGCCGTATTTCAAAATTTCACATAAGAGATGACTGAAGGGATGTCGACAGAGAGGAGAAAGTCCACTTCATATCTGGCGCCTGTGTTTAAACGGCAGCAGCCACCTCCAGAACACGGAGTGCTGGATGGAAGTGGAGGTAAGTGCAGGGCTGTGCTGTGTCTAATTCAACATGGCTGAAGGCTAATGAACTCACAGGGCGGCCTGGCTTTTCTCATTAAAGGTGAGACCTTGTCACTCTTACATATGTTAATAGGTGGCGGGATCGCAGGAGTGCAGGCTTGAGGGGAGACCTGGAGGGGTAGAATTACACCTGTGTACGTGTGTGTGTGTGTGTGTGTTGTGAAGTGACACATCGATGAGGTTTAGGAGAGGCTGTTTTGAGTTAATATGAAGTGATGTCCAGATTGCCAAAGTGATGTTTTTTCTCTAGTGTGTCTACTTAAGAGTTTGTATGTGTGTGTGTGTTCTCAGTGTTGAGCGGCCTGAGATGTCTGTGTTTATTTCTGAAGCAAAGCAGTGACCCTTATGTTTTTAACAAAGGCTTGAATGACTTTGCTTTATAGACACACACACACACACACACACACACACACACACACACACACACACACACACACACACACACACACACACACACACACACACACACACACACACACACACACACACACACACACACACACACACACACACACACACACACACAGACACCATTACTGTGGTAGATGGGTGCTGGCTGAGGCCTCTCAAACACACACCCCTAACCTTTCACCTGTCACCCCCATTGACCAACCTCCATTACCTCACAATTACATCCTATGGATGCTCTTCCCCGTGTGCGTGTGTGTCTGTCTATTAATTCTATTATTTTTTTTTTCATTAATTACTTTATTTTCTTCCCTTCACTCATCGTTTTTATTTAAATTATTCGATTAAACCTGTAATTCAATTTACTTTTAAGTAGTTTAGGGGATTTCTTACTTCCTGTCTTGAGTATTTAAATTCTACAACATGTGGGCTATGATATGTACACTCTTACATGACGTCATATCAATCACCTGACTGACAAATCACAGTGTCTACACTCCTTTGGTAGAATTACTCTTTTCATTTTACACACACAAAGTAAGAAGGAGAAGAGACAGCCAGAGGCCCAGTCATGGTCGATAAATATAAAGGGTTGTCTTATTTTATTTGAGCCAAGATTGTGTAAGGACCTTTAATAGATATGTGTGTGTGTGTGTGTGTGTGTGAGATATTTACGCTGGGATGCCTGCAGGAGAAAGACAACAGCACCCCCAGACACTCATCTGCTCTGGACCCCAGAGGTCATGAGTTTTGACCTTAAAGGAGAAGTCAGCAAGCCCACAGGGTCGCAGGTATAGGACTTGGATTACTGCCCTCTTTCCACCAACACTCAAACAGACACACACACAATGGCATGACGAGTGATATGTCAGAGAGCAGCAGCACGTGCACACACACTCACACACACACATGGATGGCTTGAGGGGAAATGAAGCGGTCGCCTCTCAATGACCTCTAACAAAAGAACCATTGAAAATAACAAGACAGGCTCTCAGAGAGGCAGTTCAAGAAAAAGTTTCCTTTTGTTACTCAAGGCAACTTCTCACCACCGCGCCATTCAATCACCAGATCCTCCACGCACTGCCAAACTGGTTTTACAAGGGTTGACAAGATGACTACTGGATGCTGCAATCGGGGGAAAAATAAACATTTGACATCCGACTTTGGCATCATAACCTACAATCTGTCTCAACACCACATATCACAACAATAAGGAGTGTGAAAAAATGTAAAGCGTTAAAATGAGAATGGTTTCCTTTCGCTTGTCCAGATGATTTTCACATCAGTCAAACCACTCAGTGGTTATTCTTGGGTTTTACGTGGCCTTATAAAAGTCTGACAAAATCCTGCCGGAGACTATGCTCATGCTCACATAGGAAGTGTTGGGGGTTTGGCTTGCGTTCAACCACATTCGACCACAATGTTTATTATTTCAATATTGGTCAAACAGTTACAACATGTGAGACAAACAGCTAAGTATGGCCCTAATCACTTTCAATTTCAATCGAGGACTTCTGCTGATATTAAATGCAGAGGACGGTCTTAGCAGGATCTGAAGCTGAAGGATTCCTCTTAGAACGGTTCCTCCTAAGATCTCCATCCTGTTTCCGGTCGTTTCCACTAATAGAACACTTCGGAACTCTGGCTGCAAGCTACTTGAAGATGCAATTTCAACTTTTTAGGCACTAAAGGGTAAGCAGCGGTAACACAATACTCTCCACAGGCTGTTCTTGGCTCTAGTTTGAGCAGGGTGGAAGCCTCTCGGCTGAACCAGTGATATAGATGGAGAGGGTAATCAATTCTTATTTAGGGTAGTTTCATTTCATACGACACCCTTTTATTACAATAAATGGACTGGTCGTAGCCACTTTGCAACAGATGTCGAGCTTGTGTGTAATTTCCCAGAGGCTCAATTCAAGATAATGGTATATTGTAAGAAGCTGAAAGAAGCATAACCTTTTTGCCTCAGTAGTTTTTAAACATTCAGTTAGGGATGTATATGAGCCAAAAACATTGACAAAATCAGAATTTTCAAAAGTGGTGGATAGAAAATAAACACCAGGGACAGGACAGGGGGTGAAGGAGCTCACACAAATATCAATAAACACTCCTCTTCCGTCTCGGAAGCTTCCTGCTTTATTTGATTAGGCTGAAGACGGAGGGAGGGTTGGGGGTGAAAAACAGAGCAGTCATGCTCTTTTGCTTTTCTTCCTCCTTTCCCTTCCTCCGCAATCTTCAGCCTCTCCTTAATGGGAATGGGAAGTTTGGGAAGTAGAGGGGAGGGTGGGGAGGGGTAGGGTGGGCTTCAGCTAGCCTCAGCCTAACCTCCCCCATCTGGACTGGGGAGGGGATGACTTGCCAGCCTCCAGGCTACTCCCAACCCTTCCCAGCTGTTGGCTGTTCAGGGGCAGAGGGTCTTCCCCCCTCCTGAATTTGTGCTTTTGGTGGGCTTGAGAAAGCATTTTTTCATAAACAATTGCCATATCCTCCACCAGCTGCTGACCCCACGGCTCCTGTCCCTGAGCAGAGCGGAGCTCGGGAGGCAGGCAGCGGGGAATGGTTTTCATTTAGGAGACTCCACTTTGCAGGGGAGACTTGCTAAAGGGCGCTTGGCCCCACTGCTATTAGCATGAGAGCTATAATGCAGAAAGCTAGATAGGTCGCTCTCTGGGAGCAAGAGATGTTGGCTGATAACAGCCACAGTGACAGCATGGCTACTATCAGAACCGTGTGTGCTGTGAGGATGGAGCTCGAGGCAGGAAAGACTCAAGTAGCTTCAACAGCTGTCTGTCATATGTTTGGGCAATATGCAAACCTAAACTATTGTCCCACTCAGGTGTAGCATTAACTGACTACATATGACACAATGCATGTTTGTCTTCTTCCAATGTAGAAATAACTACGGACATGCTAACAGGTTTTGGATGGCTTCCATCTGATCCCCCTGAAGATAACTCCTACAAGGTGGCAATGGCTATATCTAGCAACCTCATCTTGATATCCAAAAAGTTTTCTCTCGCACCTTTCTGTCTGACATGAAAACACAGCACAGTGTTGACACAGGCTGTGTTGTAAAAAAAAGTCAGCAGAAGAGCAGTAGCTCCAGTCATATGTTAGTGGTTACACACGCAGGATGTTTTCAGAGCTCAGAGCTCCACACACAATCACTGCAGTTATGTCTTTAAAATGGGAGAGAAATAGCTAAAACTTAAAAGTACTCTAAGTTTTTAAAGTATGCATGGAATTTAAGCACAAATTTGGCCTAACTGGAAACCATGTGGCCTGATCACAAATGACGTTTCTATTCAGTCAGATGCATGTGACATGAATGACTAAAAAAAACTGAAATTCTTCTTCTGCTGCTGGACACAAGGTGGATGAGAGTTTCACCAAAATTAGGAGCGGAAAGAGGCTAATGAAGAAACTCATTTACAAAATATAGATATAACTGCATTTGTTAGGGCTTAGAAAGAAATACATATGTGTTTGTCCCTATGAACAACACTGCACATCAGTCATTTATTATGTGTGTCTGTGTGTTTGAATGTGTTGTAAAATGGTTGTTTATCTGTATATGTATATCCTGGGATAGATGGTGACCTGTCCAGGGTACCCTGCCTCTCTCCACGTCAGTCGGGATTAGCTTTGGAATAAATATATATATACACACAATTACACAATAGAGCAAACAAAAACACAAAGAAAAACTCCGAACCGTGCGAGCCTGAAGTGTATGGTGCCAGATGGGAAATCGCAAACGACAAGATTCAACGTCATCAACAGAAAAACAAACAAAAGCAATAGGAAACACGCACACACAAATGTTTGTGCCCTTGCACAAACACACACACACTCACAGTTATCCCCACCCACTATTCCCTGTCTACTTCCCTGTCCTAAAGCAGCCGTCCCGCTGCATGTGTTGGTGAAAATGGATTGGACGCTTGTTAGTGAGGGCGGGCGCAGGTGCCAATGCAGTATGTATATCATCTGATGGCATGTTTGTGCTGCTGCACTATGCATGAGTCGGCCAGGCCTCATGCAACATTCAGCAGGGCAGGGAGGCCGTAGGTGAGGCCAGCACAGCCTGCAGCCAAAGACGCCTGCACCTCCAAGTGTGTATATGTGTGTGTGTGTGTGTGTGTGTGTGAGAGAGCGAGCTCAAACTGAGCTTTGTCACAGCTGGCTGGTGGATCCACACATTTAGAAACACAACTGGGAGGACACTCACGCAACTGCAAGTCAGAGTCATACGCACTGTTACACACAAACACTTGCCTTGGCACAGTGGGGCTGCACATCGTACAAAAGCTATTTTCCTCTACTTGCATCATAAAACACATACACAACACACACAAGAATACCCTCACACACCCCTACCATGCACACTTTGGCCGGGCAGTTGTTTTTGCTGGGGTATCCCATTTGAACTTTCACCTCAAGTCCAGCACTTAAACACCCCTCCCGCTCACGCTCTTTGTACTGGTCCGCCTTGAAATCGCATGGTAATACTTCATTATGGCAGCACTGTAATTTGGGGGGGGAATGAGCACTTCAAACGAACAGCAACCCACACAAACACACACGGACGGGGTTACTGTAAATGTGTGCAACCTAGAGTTCTGCTGGGACCAGTATCTGCTGTTTTTTTGGTGGATTCCCAGAACAGTCCAAAATACACCCGGACAGTAATCAGAGGCGCGCTGTGAGGTTATAATTGTTGGAGGTGATTACAAAGTGGAGAGGAATGGTTCAAATGGGGAGAGGAGCGCCATGCCAACTTGTGCACTGGGAAATGTGAACTCAGGGACACTGGGTGTCAGGTTTGGAGGCCTCTCTCTGAATCAATTTCCTCCACCGAAGTTACACGACAGAATCTGACATTTGGCGGCTGTTGAACTTTGCATAGCTGGGTGGTCTTTGCTAGCAGCGTAAAGCTAAGAGTAAAACAGTATGGATACCTACCATTCCTATTAGGAAGACAGGAGACTTTTGCTAGGTTTCCTGTGTACGCTCAGGTCCAACTCCATGAGATAGTTTGAATAGTCGTCAGAGTATTTTGGTAACAATCTGTCTGTCAAGAGAGCGCAGTCATTATTTATAGGACACTGAATGTAACCTTTAGTTTCTTCAGTGAAGACGGTATTCTCTTACAGGATGGCATACAACAAGGTTACTTGCTGCCCTGCAACACTTCAAGGAACAAAGAGTTGCACAAACGAAAGATCAAACTATATCTAAATAGTTCATTAACAAATACATCGGAGAGGCAAGAAGGATGATGCCCTATTCCAAGGACAGGAAAAGTGTCAGCATCGGAGAATAGTGGAACGATGACAATACAGTGACAATTTGTACTAGGTGAATATATTATAAAAAATTCAAAATATACCGTATTAAATGAGGGGAAGATTGAAGTCTGCTGGGTATGAATGCGTCTGTGTACATCCCACAAGAAGTTATTTATTTAGTCTAAACAAAGACCCCAAAGACCCCTTTCAAACACTCCTTCATCCAAAGGTATTAATAATACAAAACACACAAGCACACAAACGCCATTCTTGGCACTCACACACACAAACACACAGTGCCATGAAGTGAGGTTGTCCTTTGTCCTCACACACAACACACAAGTTTGCTGTAATGCTCGAATGAGCTGCAATTGAGAGAAGATGGTGGAGTGTGGGTGGTTGTATGCAAAGTTCAGGCAGATAGTTAAAAGCATATACTGTTTAATGTCGGATGGGAACTTCCACTGAAGACATTACAAATTGCAAACAGAATATTTACACGTGAGGTTTTGTACGGAAACACAAAATACAGCTTTAAGGACTTCAACTGGTTATTAGAGAGAGGATAAATGTATAACCATCAAACAAGACCTCAAAGCACAACACGAGGGGTCCAACACACGGCCTTTTTATTTTACACACAGAGTATCTACAACAACAGGAGATAAATGGACAGCTCTCCCAAACTGTGACAACAAAGACTACATATCTCCTTAAACATGCAGGGATGGGGAACCAGCATTAGAGAGAGTATAAATACAAAACAGGAGGAGGATTTAAAAAAAACAAGACGGGCCTTGGTGGAAAAAAGTTTCCCCTCTCCTGCTGAGTGAAAGTAAGATTCCAAGCTGACACTCACATATGAGGAAAAAGGATTGTAAAAAAGTATTATTAGTATTTTTTCCAGTCATCATTTGTAAGCTTCTCTGTTATCATGTACTGTGCCTTTTCAAAAAGAAGTGAAATTATTCCAGTTGTGTTAAATTTAGGTCTAAATTTAGTATCTGAGAAATAAGAAACGCACACGGTGTGAGTATTTGAACCCAAACAAAAGCACTTCATTGAAACATGTCATGCATCCACATTTTAGTTAATGTGATCTTAAAAAAGATTTAAAATATAATTATTAAGTCTCTCTATTCTTTGCCCTTTGATCAAAAGGTATTTTGCACTTCTTCATCATCTTGTTATCGGATCATTTCTTGGAGCAGCAGTAAAGTTGCAGGACTGAAACCAACACAGTGAGCTGAAAGATATTGAATCCTCTGCAGAGCGTCGCTGGGTTTGTCATTACTGACACCCCTGACATCACACAGAGTCATTTGATGCACTGACAGTATGAAATATTGATAAGTGCAGCTTCAAAGTTGAGACGGGAAAAAAATAAAACTCCATGCATAAAACATCAGACTAAAAAACGACACGTCTATTCAGCCATAATGAACATTAAATGATGCTATGAGTCTTGTTTACCTGAAGATTAAAAGGCATTTCTAATTTACCTCAGACATTTATATGTGGCCAGTTCTCGTTTTTCATTGGTTGACCTTTGCACTAATACTGATACACAAGTCAATGTGGTCTCCATTTAATGCTTTTTAAATCTCCGAGGCTGTGGCCCCATTTAATCCATGTTTTCAGTATTGTCACTTACTGAGTGGAGGGTAGAGATGGTGACAGTAATCCATTGAGGTCATGGTTCTGCTCCTTTTTGTCAACTCCATGGTGTCATACTTAGCAAATGGAGATTTCTAACTCTGAACATAAGGGACAGTATGTAAAGTGTCACAATAGAGAACCAGAGGAGACACACATATATATACTTCATAGCATTCTAAAATGTTCTGTATATGTGTGTATTTCTAGAGAACAAGAAGGAGACACTGGAGGAGTCTCGTACACACGACACACTCCCTTTGTGCACCTCCTCCCTCCCAGTGTGACGCGCGTGTCCATCTCATCCTGAGCTGGATGTGTAATAAGTGCTGGATTTCTCTGCCTACAGGGCAAATGCTGCCTAGTGTGTGTCAAATATGGGAGTTGCTCCGCAGAAAAAGTGCACTGCGATACAAGGGACAGCTGAGCCACTCAGTGCAAACAGAGGGCCGGGAGGGGGGGGGGCGTGTCACTGCATTTTGTAAGGCAGCAATTTGGACTCTGGGATGAAAAATCTTAAATATTACATCAGAAATATTTTTTTCTTTAGGTGTGTCACTGTGGACATTTCACCAGTTTATTATGAATATGAGTAAAAAATTAACATTAACAATCACCTGTAAATAGAATTAGTAGCGGTTATATTAACACCTGCAGACAGTGAATCAGGTGGCTGACGTTTAGTACATGAAACCCAAGTAAAAAGGTTTATTTACTCACATACCCCCCGACTTCTATTCTTGTGCCCTACTATTTCTTAAGTTTATGATAATATTGAGTACCATGAAAAACTGATTGAACTCAAATCACCCTAATAATACCGTGAATATAATATTCTATTTAATGAAGTTAATCAATATTAATAATGGCCAGAATCAAACATTTCAGAAAATACTTTTTTTTTTAAATCCTTTGGTTCATTACCAATCAGTTTTGACAAACCACCTTAAATTTGAACTTCAGGGACTGACATGTTTTATTTTAAGTCGTGACAATTCAGATATATCCAAAAAGTAAACACGACTGTCGACACCTGTCAGAATAAAATAAATGGTCAAAATGGCTAAATTCCTCTTTCAGTTTTCAAACAACACGAAAAATGATTTACAACCATGACCAAGTATCAGGCCTAAGACTCTTTTTCTTCGTTTCATCATAATTAGACAAACACTACTGTTGCTCTCCTTGACAAATATTCAAGATAGCGAGAGCATGATAGAACGGCCTGGTTTAATTTGAAATAAACGTTAGTCAGTTGTCGTGGTCATGTGATTGTCAATGTCCTATTCAAGGTGGCTGAAGGTCATGAGGGCGCATCTTAGATAATGTCAGACGTGAGAGGCAGATGCAGAAAGAGGGAGTGGGAAAGACTTGGTTGGTCAGCTACATACCAACCTCACCACTGTGCCCAGTATGGATTCACTTGGGACAACAGCTCGTCCAGTTTATGGCTTCCAGAGCATCGAGGAGCGTAATTTAACAAGATGAGGATGTTGCAGAGAGAGAGAGAGCGATCGCTGAGGATGGATGACAGGTTTCTGGTTTTACCAGCTCTGAAGCATTTAATGATACCAACCCTCCATTAACAGTTAATGATATGAGTGGTGCCAGCCTCTTGTGGACAGTTGAGGTTGAAGAAAATATTGTTATGGTTTGGTTAAATGACAGTAACTGATTTATGCAAACCTCTTGTATTTGTTTTGTGTTGCTACTTCACCTTCTATCTGATTATTATTGATCATTATTACCTCCACTGTGGGGTCCCAGTCCGTTTGTTGCTTGGTTGGTAAATTTGTTTTAAAGACAGATTACACAAAACCAACTGAATTCGAAGGATGCTGTAGGGAAAACCTATTGAACTTAAGACTGGATCCAGGAATTATTTTTCACCCCCTTTAACATTGTGAGTAACATTTTCATTGTTTCCCCTGGTAATTCATGGCTGCTGATGAAAAAAAAACAAGCACATTTAGGGAACAGATATCCATGAATGTGTGGAGCTTGATGCAGCTGTTGGGTCTTGATGGAGATATTTGCTCTACTGAGTCGTTCTATTCAATTATAAATTGCAACGGCAAATACATTTTGTGGGAAAGGAAATGAAATCCAATACTTATATAACAAGGATAAGGGGTTTATATATTTGGCAAGTCACACATTTATTGATATTGAAGAAGACATATATCCACGCTTAAATGATAGCATCTACTTATAGTGACAGCAGCATTATGAAGGGTTAGGGAAAGATTGTGGTCTTGTTTATTAGACAAGACCACATGTGGCGCTTCGTTCATCATAAGATCCAGTGCCTTTGAACATGATCAACTATTGATCATTTCCTTTTTGCTGCTGCAGTTCGGTATATAAACAAAGATTCTAGTAGATCAGCTAGTAATTGTCTACATTGAAATACATTTTTGATTAGAAATTGTATTAGTTTTTTTTTTCCAAGCTAACAGATAATATCTACGGCTAAGCATGACTTCCATTTCTAAAGCCATTCATTTACAGAAATGAACAGACAGACAAACAGAAAGACAGACGAGTAGAAGCTGGCCATCTTCCTGTCTTCCTCCTTCTCCTCCTCCTCTCGCCTGTCCTCTTCTCTCTCTCACATTAATGATAAAACAATGACTGGGTCATGAGGGAGAGAGGGAGGGGTTGATGGATGGATGAATGGAGGGGCAATGAAAATGATAGGTGTGCTTGCGAAGAAAAAGTAATAAAAATAAATAAAGGTAAATTGAAATGATAATTTGCGGGGCGAGGAGCTTCTGTTTTTTAGGAATAACCTGCAAGACACAAACAGGAAATAAAAAATAAAAAATGTTGGGCTTTACATCTCTGCTGGTGGTATAGTGTGGACGTGTTTGTCCTTCTGTTAACATATTTGACTTGTTTATCGTCAGCATGCAAACCCACAGTATGAGAGGGCGTACAAGTGAGTGAGACATGCAGCGGATCGGAGCCCAGTGAGTCTGAGGATGTGGATGTTGATAGTCTGTGGTTGGTGAGCAGCAGCAGCAGGAAGCTGAACCAGGTACAGCTCAGATAGAGAACCACGTGGGGAACACAGCTTTGAGTAATTAATGGCCTGAGTTGCAATGTGCAGTAGGTATGAGTTGAAAATGATGGGTATTTACCAGGCCTACCATAAGCCGTCAAAGTGGATTATGGGAAATAAAGTGTGTAAGGATTTTGGACGTTGACTTATGCAAGGGAAATAAAAATGGATCAATGTCCCTCTTCCATGAAACTGGTAGTTTATACTATTGACTGAATCTCGCTAAACTAAACATTGCTCGTCAATTGTCATACAAATGACAGATAAGTTCTATTTCTGTGAAGCTCGAGGATGAAATGATTAAACTGTCCACACTTGGTTCTGCTTGGAAACTTATTTGTTGTCATTTCATCTCTAAG
The DNA here is from genome assembly GCF_963576545.1 of Limanda limanda. Classification (NCBI taxonomy): domain Eukaryota; kingdom Metazoa; phylum Chordata; class Actinopteri; order Pleuronectiformes; family Pleuronectidae; genus Limanda; species Limanda limanda. The sequence goes on from NC_083641.1 coordinate 9,305,819, forward strand.
ACAAAGGAGAGTGTATGAACCATTCCAGGTCGCTCTTTTAAAAATAGAAACATTTTTGTCATTGACTGTAAAAATCACTGCTTCTAACTAGCAAAAGTAAACAGAAACAGAAGAAACAACTAAAACAAATATAAAATGAGAAACTACGATTCCACATGCTCAGTGTAAACAAAGTGTTGTTCAATTTGTAAACGTTCCGCTTTCAGCAGCAAAAGATTAAATAAAAAAAATAGAATAAATCTAAGTTTAGTAGCCCCAGTTTTAATGCAGCAGCTTTGGGACAGTGTAAGAAAGAATACAAGTTATAAAAGTGGAAAATCATATTTTGATGTTTACAGGGTGCTACCACGACTACCTGCTGGCCAGAAGTCAAGCTATGGTGTTAAACACTCAGCTGGCTGTGGTATCAGATCTTAAACTTATCATTTTGATGATGTAAGCAAATTCTATTCTTCCTCATTCCCATCCTCCAAATTGCTGCTTTGCTAACCTCAGCACAGAACTGTCCAATCCCGTGCAAAACAAAGCGTAAACATAAGATTGTCAGCAATAAGCCTGAGTGTGAAAGCCAAAAACCACTGTCTTACACTGAGATTTAAAGCCAGCAACATTTCATCTGCCAACGGCTTCAGGGAGATCACAAGCAGTCCCATTGAATCACTGCTGCAAAGCAACAGGACAAGCTCCTCTCTGATTGTGGCTTCAGAGCAAAGCACAGGTAAATAAACCATGTGGACATTATGCAGCAAGGTGACCAAAAAGATGACGAACAGCTGATGAGTTCTGGCAGAAATGCCGGAGGCTGGAAGGCAGCAGCGCAGACTGGAGAAACACAACCCTCTCATTTAGTCTGATGGAACTGTGAAGTAGCTAAAACACGCAGGAGCAATTGTGTGTGTGTGTCAGTGTGTGTGCTTCATTAGTGTGCATCTTGGCGTTGTGCGTTTCTTGTGTGTGAGTGTAATGGGTACCGTGTGCTTGCTGAGGTCTTGTTTGCCCATCTTAAGTCAATTAAAAGGAAATAAGGCGGCTCTGACCGGCCCGTGAACCAGCTCCCTCAGCTGAGAGCATGTCTGCACAAAAACACACACACACGCACACACACAAACACGCACATACACGCGCACGCACACACACACGCGCACACACACACACACGCACGAGCTGACACAGGGAGGCTGATAATGCTCCACAACTGGCAATCGACCCTGTGCCCTGCTGTGTGAGAAACAATGGCTCCAAAGCTCTCGGAGTGTGTGGGTGTGTGTGAGTGTGTGTTTAGTACGGTATGTCTGACAAGGCTTCAGAGGGAAACTGTTAAAGACAACATCAGACACAAATGCAGACACACGTGCACATTCCCTTTGTTTCTGCGGAGGAGAGAGAGGAGGGCCACAGAACACATTTATGTCCTACAGACATGTGCACCAACACAACCAAAACAAGGACGCACACACACACCCTTGGCTGGAGATTTACTCTCACTGTAACCCCAACGACTTGCCTCACCCAACTCTAACCCTGCATCCAACCTAACCCTAAAAATGTGTTCTCCTTAAAATGTGATGATTTAAGTCATGGGGACTTTTTGTCCAAACAACATGGGACACACACACACACTCACACACACACGGTCCGCCGCTTGTTAATTATAAAATCTGAAAGTTTTGACAAACAGTTTTACATATCTTATCTGCTAAAACTGATATGAATTAGTTATAAAACTAAAAAAAATCGAGGTTACAAAACTAAAATATAAGACATTTATTCAGTTAGCTGTGAATAAAATAAATAGAATTTGTCAGAAATGTCTGGGTTGAGTTCTGATTAAATGATCCTATTTAGTCTCTGGCTCCACATACCGGCAGCTGAATACCCCTCACTTCCCCCTCCCCTACCAAACATGAAAGAGAACCTTCAGTTTTCATAAATACAAGGTGTTTAGTTTTTCCAGTTTTGGATACTACAAAAAACATGGCGGCCTCCATACAGAGGACCCCTCTGATGTACATATAAAGTATTTCAATATAAATGGCCCAATCAAGGTTAAATAAAACAACCATTTCTATGGTTAGATGAAACACATTAGTGAAAACATAACTAGGATTATTATATAAAATGTCTGTCAATAGATCCCTTTCACCTAAATCTTACACACTGGACCTTTAATGTCATTTATAATCATGATGTGATTTCCTTGCTATAAACTTGAAACTTGCAGCCAGACACCTCGCTTACTTGCCTGCATTTGCTGACTGTTGCCTCCTTTCGCCAGTGAAGGTTTCAAACCCCTTTTCCTGACTGTCTTGGTGTCAATGAACCTGAACTTTGTTTCACCTTCATATGCAAAATAACCAACGTATATCGCTTTGTGCGTCTGCTCTGATGACACGCTGTGGACAGTCAGCAGGAAGTTCTTGAATTAGTCAACTTCCCTTTTGTCTTATTGGCATCATGAAAGTTCAAAACGGCTGGTACGCCCACTATGTCTGCAGGGACTAGGAACAGACCGCTGCACGCACACGCGCGCATGCGCGCGCGCACACACACACACACACACACACACACACACACACACACACACACACACACACACACACACACACACACACACACACACACACACACACACACACACACACACACACACACACACACACACACACACACACACACACACACACACACACACATCCCTGGTTCACATCAACGCAACTGATAGGAAATATGGCACTTAATAAAACACCGTAACTCCTAATGCACTGATACATATAGACCAATACAATCTACTCTTTCAAAGTGGGACTGTTTGTACAAGACATTGAGGTTCATTTGCAGGTTTCTGAGTTTTGGTTCTGCTTAGTTCAAGACCCAAAGAGTGACGAGTTGCCTCACTGAAACTTGTCACTACAGAAATGATCCGGCTGCGTCACATTTAGTTCGTTTCAGGAGCCAGAATCACTTCTCAGTCCATGCACATCATATCAATAATTCATCATTAAACTCTGACTCAGAAGCGTCACTATTTTTAACTTCAGTTACAGATGCTGACAAATGTGGCACCTGATGGAGGAGATCATAGTGTTGAAATCCAACAAATGTCATTTGAAGGACAGCTGTTGAAGCGGCTGCGATGCTTTCCACTTTGACGAGATAGAACGATCTAATCTTCTCGGCTGAAACTAAGCTTTACAAGGTGCATCACTTTATAAGAGCTTGACTGAGCTGAAGGAAAGCTGAGGGCAAAAGTTATTCTGCTGTATCAAAGTTTGCAAACCTGAACTGATTGAAAAAACATGACAAAACAGTTCATTCCACAGGTGCAACAGAAACAGTTTCCCAATAAATCCAGAGCCGCATGTTCATGTGTTAACACTTGAGGGAGGAAACTGCTGTTTGAACAAATGTTCCATGAATAGATGATAGATAACAGAGGATATTTCTAAAAAGAGACCTGAGACAAACTTTTAGTTGTTTATTACAGAAGAATATTATTCTCTCATGTCTTGATGACATGAAGAGAGGAATCACACATCATTGTTGGGTTGTGTGTCGGCGGGATGGGACTGTTTCAGAGGACTCACAGTTGTGCACCTTAGTGTTAGTAATGATGTGTTGTAACAGAGGCCTTTATGATTTGTCTGTTTAATACAGATGCAAAATGTTGCGTGATGTCACACTGTGGATAACTTTGCAACAATTATAACACAGATTTCTAAAAGTAAACAATTCAACTAACAAGGTGTAAGGAGACAGATATTGATGATTATTTTTGTGAGTTAAAAAAATGTGTTTCTTACAGAAGCTAATTTCTGGAATAAAAGCATAGAGTTAGAAATAGAAATGAGACATCTAAAACTTATGATTGGAATTTTGTAATTTTCAAACTCCTAATATGATTATTTCATAATTTTGATTTACCAGCTCTTATGTCTGAAATTGTTTTTTGTTGTTAACAAAGTTTTTATCTGTCTGTGGATTTTTTAGCAAAATTTGTTAAACTCTTATCACAATATGACTCATGATAGTTCTGAAATCAGAGCAGGGTTTTCTCATTAGACCTTTGACCAATTCTTAACCTTTCTGCAAACCTCATCACACAGAAGGTCAAGTCAACGTGTTCAGTGTTCGCATTCCCGCTGTGAGGAGCATGATCAGAATCAGCTCCTTATGTATCAGCTCTATCTCATTAGACCAACAAATAAACAGACCTGTTCCTACACTGGTGAGGGGCCAATACATTCTCTTCTAACAGAGGAGGTACATTAAATCCGCACAACAGAGGAGTGAGGGTGAAGCCAATGTTTTCCAATGTCTTGCTTCCACATTCTATCCCTTCATGAACATCATTAGAACACTGGTATTCTAAAAATCACTGGATCAGACTCTGGACAAGCAGTCTGCATCAGGTTAGAGGAAATTAATCACTAGTGCTGCTGAGGCAGAAAATAAAACACCAGTAATTTATTAAACAGATGTAAAATAAAATAACAGGGGTGGAAAAATTACTGTCAGTGAGTCAGTCAAATGTGCAAAAATCCCCAGGGGAAATATTCTACTGTGAATTTATCTTAATGTCACGATCGTTCAAACTTCAGTTTGCAATGAAGCAAAAGGTGTCCAGATGCATTAGGTCTTTCACTTTCTCAAACAAACAACTGCATGTTGTAAAATACAAGCCGCTCCAGACAAGTCCCTATTTGGTTTGTGAATGCGGATTATTTCCTATCTGGAAGTATGGACACAACTGTGTCCTAAACAGCCAGACAGAGTGAACAAGTAATTATTCACACTCTGTGACACTTTTGGGTTATTGCTAGATTCTCTTTCTATCGGAAATATTGAAATATCAAAGTAGGTTTTGACTATAAAATCATGGGCAGGAATAGGTATATTCAATATGCTGATGATGTCACAGTGTCCCAGGCCTTCACAACACCAACACATGCCAGCTCCTGATGACATAATCAGATGTTGGGAGAAATAAGGGTTTAGAACGGCTTCTGGAAAATGATATATCAGAATTAGTAGGGATTTAATCAGTAAAGTCAATTTAGCATCTTTATATTGTACAGCGATAAATGCCTTTTACAAGAGTTGTCATGCAAACAATTTCCTCAAAGCTAAACGTAATGTTTTAGTTTACAGGGATGTTGTTGGTCCAAACAATCGCTGGTGGAACCTGCCACTCACTCAATATCAGCTGGGATTGGCTACAGATCCTGATGAGACCCGTTGAATGGATGATAGAGAGATTGATGGTGTTGTATTTAAAAAAGTCAGTGTTTTCTGGTATTCTGCAGAATCAATAGTCTGCCTATCACAACAGACCGGACAGCAGCAGCTAGCATTAGCTATGGTAGCTGTAGCTGTGGAACACAACAGGTCACTTTGCGTCATCGAAATCTGAGGACGTGCCTTTGCCACAGTTATTTTAGAGCTTTTCTGGTACCGCTGGCAGAAGTCCTGCCTATGATATTACTCTAAGTTATTTTTAGAGGTGTGGAAATGTACTGAAAACAAAAAGCATACGTGAAGAGGGCAGCAAAGAGCCTAGCTGAGAGGAGATGGATCATACACCTCGTCCATTAGATACAAACTGTGGGAAAACACACACTGCCGAGTCCTTCAATCAGTCTATATGAATAAATGATACAAGGAAAGCAAGTAACCGTGTCCAGTCAGTGTGTGGATCCCACCACACCAACGCACATTAGAGCCCAGGGACTAAAGTCCAGGTTCCAGACCGAATCCCAGTGCCTCTCTGAACTCTCTCTAAGAGCCCTGCCTTTGTAGTGTAACGCATTGAGAAGTACAAACAGGTCCGAGGGTGCATAGTTTCATACAGTCTGTCCTCAAAGGCACCGGGTGCTGGAGACACAAGATACGCTGGAAGGAGCTGCACTACAGACAGGGAGGAGAACAAATCCTGCCGACTGTCACACTGACACACACCTGGTGGAGTGCATACGTAAAGTGATCATGCTTCACATTGTCGATCTGAGGAAGTTACACAGACTTGACGGATTCCCACCTCGAAAAGGTGCTCGGGGCACATCTCTGTCAGTGGAAGTACGACAGGCACTTAGATACAACGAGGGAAATTAGGCTACGTTGTGTTCAAGTTCCCGTTTTTATGTTAATAGTTTCAAGGAGAAGAAGCAGAGCAATTACTGTGTCTGTCCCAGCTGACACTGCGCAAGCTACAGAACTGCTGGAAGGAATTGGTATTGGCAGCTCAGAATGGGCCAGACGGAGAGGACTTCAGCGAAGCTCCTTCTACAACTGCAACTCCTCCCACACGCTGCTGTGCAGAGATGTGACGGAGGTGTTGGCACTGATGATAGGACTTGGTGAGCAGGCAGGAGGAGGCAGAGAATGAGAGAAATGTGTGTTTGGAACTCCACTTGATGAGTTGCATATGCAATGTTGGCACGTCAGTATCCGGCCAGCCATGTGCACTAGCTCCCGTCCATTCGGTTTTGCTATCCTGCATTCCTGCATGCCACAGCACCCCAGGACATGGCCATATGCCATTGGCTTGGCCCAGTGATCAACACGGCTCCAGCCTTGCATGACAGCTCACAGTGCACACACTCATACACAATAGTTCCGACAGATGGGTGAAAAGGTGGGCCACGTCATGTGTGAAGTGAACAGAGGGCAGGGGGGTGTTAGCAATTACGATGAAACAGACTGCAAAGAGAGACAGACACGTGTGTGCGTGTGTGTGTACAACAAAAAAAAGAAGTGCACATGGGCATGTAGAGAAAAACAAGCAGAGCATCAACCGATACAATCCTGCACTCCAGATAGAAGTGGCATTAAGATAACCTGAGACATCACACAGACAACCCAGCTGGGGAGGACACACTATATATGTTGTGCATCTTCTAACATAATACAAATGGTTGTAGAGAAGGTTATTGTTGTAACATTCTGTAAACACTGAACAACTATGTCCAGACTGATGAAATCACATTTAAAATAAGCAGTACAGAGGTGACTCATTCATATATAAAGACACAAACATAATAATAACAGACTGGCTGATATCCATGTGTTCCTGTCTAAATGGAGGAAACAAACTACAAAAAAAAACTAACAACACAATTGTTCTCCAAAATGTAACAACCCTCCGCTTCACATCAGATTCATAGAATAAGAGCAGTAGACAAACAAATTGTATGACTCGTCTCGTTTTACACCAACAAAATGCAAAATGCAATTTACCTAAACAAAACCAGCCATGAATTTAGACAAATATGTAACAGATTTGTTGTAGAGTTAAATAAAGCTCCTGTGCCTCTGAGTTTCTGTTTCCGGGTGCATTGCTTTTCACTTTCTAAACTTGGGACGAGCCATTCATTGACTCTCCCTCTCTCAGTCCCTGCTGTGATTACTCCACATATCTTTATTTTCTGAGCAGGTTGTTCACATTTCCTCTCCAATCTCCCTTCCCTTCCCCTGCAGCTGTTTCTCTGACTGGTTACCACCAGTCATTAGCATTGTTTAACTACTCTATTCATGTCCTTGGTCTTTTCCTAAAGTTTCTCCCAGGTGCTTAGTGTGTTTCTCACTAAGCAGCTTTTTATACACTATTTGAGGTCATTGATGATGGCTACACAGACAACCATATTCAAGCTGTTTAGCTGAGGCTTAGCTGTTAAAGTTTGTATCACCGTTTTAATACTGGAGCTGGACTAAAAGTTAAACTAAAAGTTAATCCACACCTTTCAAACAATAAGATACCGGATTTTCTAGTGGTCCTGCTACAAGTAAGACGTTTTAGATTATGTAACAATACTTGTCTTTCTTACTTTTTCTCCTGATCGAACTGATGGCACCATAGATTCAGGTTTTAAGCAGTTTGTCCATGCCAGAAATCTGTCAGGCAGTTAAACGGAATACAGACTGGTATAGTGGAACATTATGGTAATGGATGGATACTGAACCTCCACTTTTGTAGGGTGTATGAAAATCAATGACCTGAAGAAAACTGTATTTTAATGTGTTGTTTTAGCACTAGTTTTGAAAAAACTGCACAAATTACTCAGCCGTATAATAAAACTGAAAGCAGATAAAGATTGGTTAGTCAGAAATAACGATGCAGATTTTAATGTTATAGAGAGAGAGAGAGTGGTCAAATTTAACTGGTAACGACGGTCTAATAACATGATGTTTAATATTCACTTCTCAAAATATTTCCATTTACCCCCTGAAAAAGATGAGATAATAAAGAAAATATAGCAAATTAAAAAACCTTCCAGAAAAGTATTACATTTAAGCTATTTGACATACTTTTTAAATTTATGATGAAAATTTTAAAATATCTAGTTTTAAAACAAATATTCTTAAGATCTCCTTTCTCTACTCACCTTAATATCTTTCAGCTAATAATTTAAGAATAATAACAATATCTTTATTTATAGAGCACAAAGTACTGCACAAATTAAAAACAAATAAATATAAACATAAAAACGGGGGAAAAAACATAAAAACTCAGTTATAACAGACAATATCTATGAATAAAATTCCTGAATGAATCATAGAATTTCAGCATAAATACGTCAAATCAGGGAATGCGGTACAACAAAATTATGTTTTAATTTCTATTTAAAGGAAGCCGTTTTTATGAGCACATATCCTTCCAACTACATCTACAGCCCTTAAAGTATGTAAGAAGTAAGTATGTTTGTGACATATTAGTACAAAGTACAACTGACTGTATATTAAAGTCATTAAATGAACAGTCTATAACGTGTTAAGATATTTAAAAAATTGTGAGCAGATATTTTGGTCGAAAGTATTTCATTTCCCACTTTCTATTATCCCAAGGTGCACTCCATGTTCATACGATTCCACATATTCAACTTACTGACATAAAATGTGAGTCGACAAATACAAGCGATTGCTAAATGTACGTAGCCTACAGTGGCAGAGAGTGGGAGAGGATGGAGAGTGAAAGTGGTGCTGAGAGTGATGAGAATAATCCTCTGCCCATGTAACAGAGATAAAGACACAGAGGTTTTAGCTCCACACAGGAGATTGACCTCATTACTGGCAACAAGCTCACAAACTAGCACGTGCGCGCACACACACACGTGTACACACACACACACACCAGAAATGCAGATAAGTGGCAAAAAAAAAAGAGCTTGACCAGTGTTTTTACTGTCAGTGACTCACTCTGCAGAGAGAGAGAGAGAGAGAGAGAGAGAGAGAGAGAGAGAGAGAGAGAGAGAGAGAGAGAGAGAGAGAGAGAGAGAGAGAGAGAGAGAGAGAGAGAGAGAGAGAGAGAGAGAGAGAGAGAGAGAGAGAGAGAGAGAGAGAGATGCCCCCTCCACTCACACATTCATCAAGAGTGTGTGTTTGATCTCTCAGCCACATCACACAAACTGCTGCTGCCTCTAAGGCCCCTTTGGCCTGCAAACACACAGCCGCACACACACACACACACACACACACACACACACACACACACACACAAACACACATACACAAACACACAAACACACACACACACACACACACACTGACGGGAACGTCCCACACACAACCCATTAGGACTTTTGATTAAATTTGAGTATGGTTCATGTATAAAGCCATGGCCGGTGCAGCTTCATTCAGCTGTGTGTATGTGTGTAGTTGTATGCACGAGAAGGAAAAAAGGCAAAGTTGAAATGAGTGAGTGTAAAGCCTTCTAACCTTTGTAATATAGATCCTAACTGCTGCCAAGGGAGGTTAAAACCTAAAAGGGCTCCATAACACTTCATAACTCTGACTTAAATGAAAGAACTACAAGACAAGCCATTAGTGTGATACACACATGTGTGTGTGTGTGTGTGTGTGCACGCGCACATACACACAGTGTCTTGAGAAGTTGGCAAGGAAACCAAGGTCATTAGGTTTATTTCCATTGGCAGAGCAGGGATTTTGGTGGCCACAATCTGCCCAGCAACACTCCACTTTGTCAGAAATAAACAAATATGTTTACTGCAGAGTGCCCCCCCCCCCACACACACATGAATCGGAGAGAAAGATTGACATTCGGTGCGTAGAAGTGGAAGTTTTGGGAAACAGTGACCGCTACGAAAAGACAAGTGCAAAGTAACACAAGACGGAGAAGGTTAAAGACTTTGTTCAGAGCACACAAGCAGGAGGGGCACAGGAGCAACATATGGGACCTCTGCATGTCACTGACACAGAATGCATCATGCACGGCCCTGGAACTGTTGTTTACATATTTAATTACACCAGTGGAATTCTATTACATGTTCAAATCACCTGGCAAAGGCCTTCTGTCTACTTACTGCACATTATCTGATTCAACAAATTCATCGACGTGTCAACCGTCTCTACATGCTAACACTTTAGCATCATATATGTTAAACAACAGCAGATTCATGACTTAAATGCATTGAGCTATATGTTATAGATATAATCGCTGGGATAATCCCCTATTAAGATGGCTGACCTCTTCATGCAGCCGACTGACTCAATGACAGCAACACCTGTAAAGTACATTAAAAATGGAGTCTCCTATTCCTTTTTTGATCAAAGACTGGGAAACACACATTTAACATTAAAAAGGTATTCAGTATTCAGGGTGTGAGATGTCTCTCAATTCAGTGGAGATGCTAAAGGTTCTCATCAGAGATAACTGTTGTTAGTGTGTATCCATAAGAACAGTAAATGTGGAATATGTTCCTGGAAAGAAATTATGCTGTGAATTACTGTCACTGTAAAACGGATTCTTTGTCATTTTTAACATGCACAAATCACACCAAATTATCTGGATAGCCAGATAATGATAGGTGCTTAAATATTGTCTGATATTTGTATTATATTTTAATGGTTTTAATAGAGATGACACATAGATGGGATAACGACCAGAAACAATTAATTAGCACCGTTTTGATATTGGATAAATCGCCATATTTTAAGATAAAAATTCAATACAGTCAGTTCATTCATATAGAGACATTGCTACTTTGGTTTATGTGAATTTAATTTTGTAGAGTAACATCATCACCCACCAAAAGTTTATTTACCAAATCTCCTCTTACTTAATGTGTCCAACCTAATCTTTCATAAATCTTCATCACTTGTATGTCACTCGTCACCATCCGGCACTGGAACTCAAAGCAACCAAATCATTGCAAATGATGCCAAACTTCTCCCTTCATCTCTGTCTAGCTCACACCAGATGACTAATCCTGACCATATTGTTTCATTTTTGTAAGAGACAGGGTGGAATGGGGCGGTGGGTCAGATATCCACAAATAAAAACAGCTCATGTTGGAGCCTTTGCGAGATGAGTCCTTGCTCTGAACTTTGCAGGAGCGTGTAACTTGGGAGAGAAATGACCTGCTTCCTGTCCACTTCATGTGGTACAGAAATGTCCAGCAAATATAAATGAGCTAATTGTGGCTTTTTGATGTCAAAACTTTTTTCATTGTGTGTGTGTGTGTGTGTCTGTGTGTGTGTGTGTGTGTGTGTGTGTGTGTGTTTGTGTTATGCTTGTATGTTGTTCTTCTGAGCTCATAAAGCATTTCTCGTAGTCGTCAGCGGGGGGGTTAGACAGAGGTGACCAAATCCAAGGAGAGTGGAAAGGCAGGTTATTAATTATACTAAACGAAGAAAGATGGTCGCCGGCTCCCGATAGTGAACAGTGACAAATACACATGTGCACCAGACACAGAATCCTCTCTCTCACACACACGTCTCCGATCAAAAGGCGAGTCATTGTGTCACACTGGAGCTGCTCCACACACACTGTGGGACAACGATGCTGCTGCATGTCAGACAAATGTCCAATTGAAGCTTGGACTAGTGCTCCCAGCTTAGCACCCCCCCCCCCCCCCCCCCCCACAGCAGATGTCCAATCATCCTAATATAACAGCAGGAGCAGAACAACACAGTGGCTAAGACCTCAGATTAAAACTATCTGCAGCCCGGAGGATAAAGCACAGCGTCGACGCAGCAAACAAGCAAGAGGAGGTGAGACTGGGAGACGAGTGGCACAGCAACAGTTCAACAGCTGACACCAGCAGCGGGAGAGGATAATTCAATCATGTTGATACGAGCCCGGGCAATATAGGAAGAAAAAAAACAAGAGCTAAAAGTTATTGGAACGGAGATTATTAAAGATGCATTTTTCAGTGGCACTTTCAGGGTTTTTGTTCTCTTTTTTTTTTTTTTAAATTCAGTCCTGGTAAACATCTTGTTTCGCTTAATACTAATATACACAAAATATAACTGGATTAAATTGCAACATTTAAATGTTGTTTGTCCAGTGTCGACATCATACATGCAGACCTATCCATGCCATAATACCTGAATGTGTCTAAAACAGGTAAAGGTAAACTAACAGCATTTGGTAGTGGCTTCTGATATGCATGGATTTTTAATTACAGTTGATGTAATAGATTACATAGATTATGTAGATTCAAAAGTGCCTCAATATTATGGACACATGTTAAAGTTGTTTAGACAAGGCAAAGAGACGTTTTTTAATCTTTTCCATTGTACCGAACAACAGCTCATATAACAGGGTTTGTATTGAACCTTGGAATTTACATATATGGTTAAAGAGCCATGGTATTGAAATTTTAAACTGTAAAGACTTGACCAGACAAACAAACAGTGACCACAGAGTGCATACAAAATTCAATCTGCCTTAGAAAAACAAAACCATCCACACCTTAAACTAGAGCATTT